>NC_137033.1:36850288-36860288 GCF_032717465.1 Coenobita brevimanus | reverse complement strand
TTCAGGGATGTTTCCTGGTATTGTAAGTCTTGTCACACCTGTCAAGTTGTGGGGAAGTGTAATCAGACCGAAAAGGTTGCACCTCTAGTTCCCATTCCTCCTTTTGAGGCGCCTTTCACCCATGTGTTGGTGGATATTGTGGGCCCTCTTCCTAAGACTTCTTCAGGATTTTCTTATGTGTTGACCATGATTGACATGGCTACTCGTTATCCTGAAGCCATTCCACTTAGAAACATCTCAGCAAAGAACGTGGTTAAGGAAATGCTGGGGTTCTTCACAAAGTTTGGTCTGCCTAAGGAGGTACAGTCAGACCGGGGAAGTAATTTCATGTCAAACGTTTTCAAGCAGTCTCTGAAAGAGTTGGGCATCACCCAGATCACGTCTTCAGCTTACCATCCCCAGACCCAAGGAGCGTTGGAGAGATATCATCAAACACTCAAATCGATGCTCAAGAAATACTGTTTGGAACATCAGAAAGACTGGGATAAAGGTCTTCCATTTGTCGTATTTGCCGCAAGAGAATCTCCAAATGAATCACTGGGCTTCTCACCTTTTGAACTACTGTTTGGCCATGAAGTAAGAGGACCCCTTAAGTTACTCAAGGAATGCTGGCTGTCGGAGGAAGATGACGTCAACCTGTTGGAGTATGTGATGAATTTCAAAGAACGGCTGTCCACTGCTTTACAGCTGGCGAGAGAGAATTTAGGAGCTGCTCAGGAGAAGATGAAGACTTGGTATGATAAGAAGTCCAGGTTACGCCACTTTCAGCCAGGAGATCAGGTTTTGATTCTGCTACCAGTTCATGGGCAACCTCTTCAAGCCAAGTTTAGTGGCCCTTATTTCGTGGAGAAGAAACTCAGTGATGTCAGCTATATCATCGCCACACCAGATCGTAGAAAGAGCAAGCAACTATGTCACATCAACATGCTAAAGTTATATCACAGGCGGGACGAAAATAATCCAGTCTGCACTGTAGCTGTTCCACCCGAGTCTGCAAGTGAAGCTCTCCCATGCAGTATGAGCCTGAGTGATAGTTTGGGGAAGAATCCTGATATCATGAATGATCTCCAGACTAAGCTTTCTCATCTACCTCCCAAGGAAAGGCAGGAGTTTTCGGCGTTACTGCAGGAGTACCCGCAAGTGTTCCGTGCTACTCCAGGAAGAACCACTGTGTTGATGCATGATGTCGATGTTGGAGACGCAAAGCCAATTAAATTGCCTCCTTACCGTGTGAACCCAGTGAAAGTTCCTCTCATCCAGAAGGAGCTTGGCTACCTGTTGGACCACAAGATGATTGAGCCCTGTCAGAGCGAGTGGAGTTCTCCTGTCACTCTGGTCCCTAAGCCAGGTGGGTCACAGCGGCTTTGCATTGACTACAGACGTGTTAATCAGATAACTAAAACAGACACTTACCCTCTCCCTCGTGTGGAAGATTGCATAGACAAGATCGGAAAGGCTAGGTACATAAGTAAGTTTGATTTGTTAAAGGGATACTGGCAAGTACCTATGACTGAACGTGCTAGGGAGATCTCATGTTTTGTAACACTAGGAAAGGCTTTTGCATGTTCTGTAATGCCGTATGGTATGAAGAATGCACCAGCCACATTTCAGAAGCTCATGAATGTTGTAACAGAGGGTTTGGCAGGGTGTGTTGTTTATATTGATGATGTATTAATCTTCAGTGACAACTGGAAAGATCACCTATGCCATGTCAGTAAATTTCTTGACCGTTTAGTTCATGCTAATCTTGTAGCTAATTTATCAAAGTGTGAGTTTGGTCAAGCTAAGGTTCAGTACCTTGGGTATGTAATTGGTGATGGACATGTTGCACCACCAGGAGCTAAGGTTCAGGTTATAAGTGATCTTCCCAGACCTAAAAGTAGGAAAGAGCTACAAAGATTTTTGGGAATGGTAGGTTATTACAGGAGATTTGTTCTTAACTTTTCTATTCTTGTATCACCACTTACAGACCTACTGAAAAAGGGAGTTGAATTTGTCTGGACCGATAACTGTGAATCCTCTTTCAACAAACTTAAAGCTATTCTATTAAGTCAGCCAGTGCTCGCTACTCCAAATTTTGCTAAGCCTTTTAAGATGGCTGTTGATGCAAGTGATACAGGAGCTGGGGCTGTTTTGCTGCAAGAGGATGATCAGGGTATTGAACATCCTGTATCTTATTACAGTAAGAAGTTCACTCCACCTCAAAAGAACTACTCAACTATTGAGAAAGAGCTTTTGACCTTGATTTTGGGTTTACAGCATTTTTCATTTTATTTGTGTTCTGGTTTTGACCCCATAGTCATTTATACCGATCATAACCCACTGAAATTCCTTAGTAAGTTTAAAGATAAAAATCAGAGATTGGCAAGATGGAGTCTACTTCTTCAGGAGTATTCATTAGACATACAACATGTCAAGGGGAAAGAAAATGTTATTGCAGATTGCTTATCTAGACTTTAGACAGATTGTTTAGAGTAATAAGAAATTTCCTTTGTAAATTTCTTTTTCTTTGTGGGGAGGTGTTACATAGCCTATGATTTCATCATCCTTTGTGTAATTTTAACGCACAGTTGCTGCATGTTTGATCACGAGCGTGTTCTGCCTCAGTCCCCCCCTTCTACCGTTATAGTAGAGTAAGTCGTCCTTTCTGTTATTCAGTGCGGGATTGTCGACCGTTTGTCCCCATCGCTTTCATTTGCGCGTCCTCTTACAAGTTGTATCAGGCTCTGCCGGCCCCTATATAATGAGCTCAGTCTCTGCATCATTGCCACTTAGATCTGCTCCTCATTTTGTTCACATCTCTGTCCTCCCCTGTACAGATATTATTATTGTGAGTGCTCAAGAAATCTCCAACCATCTAGCAGCTGTGTGTAATTTGAGTATTACTGTTATTGCATTTTTTCTTGTACTTTATAGCATAAGTTTAATTTGTAGGCCTAGTGAAGTTTTTGTAATTCATGTAGGGATCTTTATGTCAGTCATTTTTGATAATAGTTTGTATCTGTAATAATTTATCTGGCATTCACTGAGTATTATCTGGTATCTCATTTTATCAGGGCTGACTTAGATAAATTTATTCTTGCTAATTTCGTGTTAATAGAGGCTATTGCAGTTAACCATATATTTAACCTGTTTATTTGCCATTACATTATCCTTATGAGTTCTGAATGTTTTGTTGTTAGTTTGTGCATTAAACTTTAACTTGTAATTTTACCTAACTCTTTTGTTTTGAACCTGGAACTTTACGGGACAGTAGTGATTTTTAGCATTCTCACTTAAAGTGTACGTTATCTTTCTCTGTTCCGTAACAATATACATACATATACATACATATATATATATATACATACATATATATACATACATATATATATATATTTACATACATATATATATATACATACATATATATATATACATACATATATATATACATATATATATATATATATATATATATATATATACATATATATATATATATATATATATATATATATATATATATATATATATATCATAATCATCATCATCAGCCGTTTGAGTATCCACTGCGGGACCGGCCTATCCTGACCGAAGTCGGGACGATACAGCCAAGGTATCTATTCCAAGTGACTTAGGCTGTCTGGTAGAGATTGTATGTAGGGTGAGAAGTGCTTGTAAGTGTAACTGTAGTGTTGGAGTGGCTTTGGATGTGTGTGTAGTCTGTGAGCCAAGTGTAGTCGGCCCGAGCAAGCCGACTGGGTGCAAGCATACTTTACAGTATACGACACTGGTTCAACCACAGCACCTCTTGTGTCTGCCAAGCAGTACGTGGCCAGGAGAACGCTCCCAAAGTTTATTATCCTGGCGGAGGGCGAACCCTTGCTCTTCAGTGCATGAAAACGCACACTTTACCACTGGATCACAGAGGCTCCATATATATATATATATATATATATATATATATATATATATATATATATATATATATATATTTATGTAATCTTTTTCTTTGGAAAGTGACCAGTGATACTGAATACTGAGGATGTAACGGGAAAAAAAAAAAAAAAAAAAAACAGAGGAATCACCATGCGGTATTGTAATAGAATGTTGAAGAATTTCTGTGGCCAGAGAGAGAGAGAGAGAGAGAGAGAGAGAGAGAGAGAGATGCTGTGAAACAGTAAAATCTAGTATAATAGGAGCGTTCGCGCGAAGAGGAAAATCTGCCAGACACCGCCTGAAACCATGTCTCGTTTTCGTTTCAGCGGGCTAAGGGGGTCTTAGTTATATTTCAGTGTCATTTTTCTGATCGATAATTACAATATTGTTAAGAAAATAGCTTTAAAAAATGTAAATAACACTTATGCTATTTGACCGATATTATCGCCGATAAAATGATATATTTGTATATTCTTCCCTAGGATGATTAGTACAATATTTGCCAAAAAGACAGTTTTTGGACCGTAAGAAGTAAAAAAAAGGCGTATGAATATTGACATTTGTATATAATCTTACTTGCACAAAAATATCACATATGGTCTATCTATAATTTAATATTTATTAGACTCTAAAATTTTTGGGCGTACCGAAGCTTAGCGCTGCCAGACGTACGAAGCAGGCACAGGTGATGAGCAGATCAGCCAGTGAAGACAGACGGCTGTTTCGGTTTCCTCGGAAAACTTGTATTACCGGAGGCAACATACATATATCGACATGTTTTTTTGAAGTGACCTGAGTTTTATTCTTACTAATAGGGATTTTAGTTTGTTAGTATAAATTATAACTAAGGTCTGTTATTGGATAAAGGTACACATATATATTTCTATGCATGCATAACCCATGCTGCAACCGCTGTGGAATATTTTTTATAATTACTTTTGTTCATGCTGCATTGACACAATACTGTTTGGAAGAGAAGGAATAGAATATTTATGTATTTTTACAACAAGTAATATGCATGAAAAAGGATATTCAATTATTGCCCGATCTGTGATTTTTTTTCCATCTGAAAAATTAAAATATTGGTGACATCTGGCATTTCTCCAGGCGCGGGAACGCTCCTATTGATGAGAGAGAGAGAGAGAGAGAGAGAGAGAGAGAGAGAGAGTAAAATTGTGAAAGAAAAAAGTAAAGAAACCTATAAAATTTCTCAGTATTTGAAGCGTACCATGCCACGCATTAAATGACTGATGTATCGCATTGTTATTATTATTTAAGCTACCGATGTTTCATAAGCGTTAGCATTAATCAGATTTTTAACCAAACGAATTTACTGAAGATCTAATGAAAAGTGTGCGTGGACTCCAATCTCAAATATCTTTGAAAGTATATGACGGAACAGGAACAGAGCTAAAAGCCATTAACGGCAATATAAAGATTGAGAGGACCTACTTACCGCAAAATTATGGCTCCATTAACCTTAAAAAAAAATAATAATAATGATACAAGATATACAGTACACTCCCTTGTAATAGTACAGTGTTACTGATTGCGAAGGATACAAAAATTACCTAAATTTGGTAAATTTACGTTTTATTAAAGTAATAGAATGCTTAATTTGTGACGAAAAAATGAGAGAGAGGGAGGGAGATAGGGTGGGACAGGGGGAATGACGATAAATTTGGGAAATAATATATATATATATATATATATATATATATATATATATATATATATATATATATATATATCAGCAGCAGCAGCCGTTTGAGTATCCACTGCGGGACCGGCCTATCTGGACCGAAGTCGGGACGATACAGCCAACGTATCTCTACCAAGTGATTTAGGCTGTCTGGTAGAGATTGTATGTAGGGTGAGAAGTGATTGAAAGTGTAACTCTAGTGTTGGAGTGGCTTTGTATGTGTGCGTAGTCTGTGAACCAAGTGTAGTCGGCCGGAGCAAGCCGACTGGGTGCAAGCATACTTTACAGTATACGACACTGGTTCAACCACAGAACCTCTTGTGTCCGCCAAGCAGTACGTGGCGAGGAGAACGCTCCCAAAGTTTATTATCCTGGCGGAGCGCGAACCCTCGCTCTTCAGTGCACGAAAACGCACACTTTACCACTGGACCACAGAGGCTCCATATGTATATTTTTTTTTCTTTGAAAAGAGACCAGTGATACTGAATACTGAGGATGTAACGAAAAAAAAAAAAAAAAAAACTGAGGAATCAGCATGCGATATTGTAATAGAATGTTGAAGAATTTCTGTGGCCAGAGAGAGAGAGAGAGAGAGAGAGATGCTGTGAAACAGTAAAAACTAGTATAATAGGAGCGTTCGCGCGAATAGGAAAATCTGCCAGACACCGCCTGAAACCATGTCTCGTTTTCGTTTCAGCGGGCTAAGGAGGTCTTAGTTAAATTTCAGTGTCATTTTTGTGATCGATAATTACGATATTGTTAAGAAAATAGCTTTAAAAAATGTAAATAACACTTATGCTATTTAACCGATATTATCGCCGATAAAATGATATATTTGTATATTCTTCCCTAGGATGATTAGTACAATATTTGCCAAAAAGACAGTTTTTGGACCGTAAGAAGTAAAAAAAAAGGCGTATGAATATTGACATTTGTATATAATCTTACTTGCACTAAAATATCACATATGGTCTATCTATAATTTAATATTTATTAGACTCTAAAATTTTTGGGCGTACCGAAGCTTAGCGCTGCCAGACGTACGAAGCAGGCACAGGTGATGAGCAGATCAGCCAGTGAAGACAGACGGCTGTTTCGGTTTCCTCGGAAAACTTGTTTTACCGGACGCAGCATACAAATATCGACGAGTTTTTTTTTTTTAAGTGAACTGAGTTTTATTCTTACTAATAGGGAGTTTAATTTGTTAGTATAAATTATAACTAAGTTCTGTTATTGGATAAAGATACACATATATATTTCTAAGCATGCATAAACCATGCTGCAACCGCTGTGGAATATTTTTTTATAATTACTTTTGTTCATGCTGCATTGACACAATACTGTGTAAAAGAGAAGGAATAGAATATTTATGTATTTTTACAACAAGTAAGATGCATGAAAAAGGACATTCAATTATTGCCCGACATGTGATTTTTTTTTTCATCTGAAAAATTAAAATATTGGCGACATCTGGCATTTCTCCAGGCGCGCAACGCTCCTATTGATGAGAGAGAGAGAGAGAGAGAGAGAGAGAGAGAGAGAGAGTAAAATTGTGAAACAAAAAAGTAAAGAAACCTATAAAATTTCTCAGTATTTGAAGCGTACCATGCCACGCATTAAATGACTGATGTATCGCATTGTTATTATTATTTAAACTACCGATGTTTCATAAGCGTTAGCATTAATCAGATTTTTAACCAAACGAATTTACTGAAGATCTAATGAAAAGTGTGCGTGGACTCCAATCTCAAATATCTTTGAAAGTATATGACGGAACAGGAACAGAGCTAAAAGTCATTAACGGCAATATAACGATTGAGAGGAACATACTTATCGCAAAATTACGGCTCCATTAACCTTTAAAAAAAATAATAATAATGATACAAGATATACACTCCCTTGTAATAGTACAGTGTTACTGATTGCGAAGGATACAAAAATTACCTAAATTTGGTAAATTTACGTTTTATTAAAGTAATAGAATGCTTAATTTGTGACGAAAAAATGAGAGAGAGGGAGGGAGATAGGGTGGGACAGGGGGAATGACGATAAATTTGGGAAATAATATATATATATATATATATATATATATATATATATATATATATATATATCATCAGCAGCAGCCGTTTGAGTATCCACTGCGGGACCGGCCTATCCGGACCGAAGTCGGGACGATACAGCCAACGTATCTCTACCAAGTGATTTAGGCTGTCTGGTAGAGATTGTATGTAGGGTGAGAAGTGATTGAAAGTGTAACTCTAGTGTTGGAGTGGCTTTGTATGCGTGCGTAGTCTGTGAACCAAGTGTAGTCGGCCGGAGCAAGCCGACTGGGTGCAAGCATACTTTACAGTATACGACACTGGTTCAACCACAGCACCTCTTGTGTCCGCCAAGCAGTACGTGGCGAGGAGAACGCTCCCAAAGTTTATTATCCTGGCGGAGCGCGAACCCTCGCTCTTCAGTGCACGAAAACGCACACTTTACCACTGGACCACAGAGGCTCCATATGTATATATTTTTTTCTTTGAAAAGAGACCAGTGATACTGAATACTGAGGATGTAACGGAAAAAAAAAAAATAAAATAAACTGAGGAATCAGCATGCGATATTGTAATAGAATGTTGAAGAATTTCTGTGGCCAGAGAGAGAGAGAGAGAGAGAGAGAGAGAGAGAGAGAGAGAGATGCTGTGAAACAGTAAAAAACTAGTATAATAGGAGAGTTCGCGCGAAGAGGAAAATCTGCCAGACACCGCCTGAAACCATGTCTCGTTTTCGTTTCAGCGGGCTAAGTGGGTCTTAGTTAAATTTCAGTGTCATTTTTCTGATCGATAATTACGATATTGATTAAGCAAATAGCTTTTAAAAAATGTAAATAACACTTACTTATGCTATTTGACGATTTTATCGCCGATAAAATGATATATATATTTGTATATTCTTCCCTAAGAAGATTAGTACAATGTTTGCCAAAAAGACAAGTTTTTGGACTGTAAGAAGTAAAAAAAAGGCGTATGAATATTGACATTTGTATAGAATCTTACTTGCACAAAAATGGCACATATGGTCCATATATAGTTTAATATTTATTAGACTCTAAAATTTTAGGGCGTACCAAAGCTTAGCGCTGCCAGACGTACGAAGCAGGCACAGGTGATGAGCAGATCAGCCAGTGAAGACAGACGGCTGTTTCGGTTTCCTCGGAAAACTTGTTTTACCGGAGGCAGCATACATATATCGACATGTTTTTTTGAAGTGACCTGAGTTTTATTCTTACTAACAGGGATTTTAGTTTGTTAGTATAAATTATTACTAAGGTCTGTTATTGGATAAAGGTACACATATATATTTCTATGCATGCATAACCCATGCTGCAACCGCTGTGGAATATTTTTTATAATTACTTTTGTTCATGCTGCATTGACACAATACTGTTTGAAAGAGAAGGAATAGAATATTTATGTATTTTTACAACAAGTAAGATGCATGAAAAAAGACATTCAATTATTGCCCATGTGATTTTTTTTCATCTGAAAAATTAAAATATTGGTGACATCTGGCATTTCTCCAGGCGCGCGAACGCTCCTATCGATGGGAGAGAGAGAGAGAGAGAGAGAGAGAGAGAGAGAGAGAGAGAGAGAGAGAGAGTAAAATTGTGAAAGAAAAAAGTAAAGAAGCCTGTAAAATTTCTCAGTATTTGAATCATACCATGCCACGCATTAAATGACTGATGTATCGCATTGTTATTATTATTTAAGCTACCGATGTTTCATAAGCGTTACCATTAATCAGATTTTTAACCAAACGAATTTACTGAAGATCTAATGAAAAGTGTGCGTGGACTTCAATCTCAAATATCTCTGAAAGTATATGACGGAACAGGAACAGAGCTAAAAGCCATTAACGGCAATAAAAAGATTGAGAGGAACCTACTTATCGCAAAATTACGGCACCATTAACCTTAAAAAAAAAAAAAAATGGTAATAATAATACAAGATAAACACTCCCTTGTAATAGTACAGTGTTACTGATTGCGAAGGATACAAAAAATTACCTAAATTTGGTAAATTTACGTTTTATTAGCGTAATAGAATGCTTAATTTGTGACGAAAAAATGAGAGGGAGGAAGAGAGGGTGGGACAGGGGGAATGACGATAAATTTGGGAAATAATATATATATATATATATATATATATATATATAATATATATATATATATATATATATATATAATTACTCAAAAACTGAATCATAACATGCCACCCAAGAAATTATTCCTTTCCCGCATTGTTTTTGGTATTAAAACGACCGGTAATCAGTGAGATATATAAATGATCAGATTTTTAATTAAACGAAGTTACTAAAATGTTTTGGAAG
>NC_137033.1:36810288-36845288 GCF_032717465.1 Coenobita brevimanus | reverse complement strand
AATCCCATGCTGAGTATGCAAAAATCAAAGAAGATCTGTTAGAGCAGTGGTTAAATTCTAAGAATGTGGACTCTGATTTTGGTAAATTTAAGCAGATGATTTTGCTGGAGGACTTAAAAAGATGTATTAATAATGATGTAAGCCTATATCTTGATCAGAAAAGAATAGATAATTTGTCTGATGCTGCAGTTTTAGATGATGAATATGTTCTCACTCACAAGAGATATTCTAAAGAAAAAAGGAAAGCTGAGAGTAAGTAAGTTGCCTCTACTCAGAGTACAGGTAACAGGAATGAGAATAAAGATGATGTTTCTCAGGAAGTAAATACCAGCTTCACCTCTAGATTTCGAAAAGAAAATGTACTTATTGTAGTAAGCTTGGTCATACTACGGAGAAATGTTTCAGGAGACAGCGTGATGTGAACAAAAAGGAGTCTTTAAATATTCAGTCAATTGGTCTAGTGTCCACCCTTGAGAGTTCCCAGAATTCTTTAACTGAGTTAACTGAACCTGCTTTGAGGGGTAAATTAAATTCTCATGATGGAGCTCCTCTTTTGAGCAATAACGTGGGTGACACTCTCAAGAGTTCATGTGCTAATTTCCTGTCTGATGGTTTTGTCAGTCCTCTGGACAGTAATGACAGGAAATCAGTTCAAATATATCGTGATACAGGTGCTTGCCAATCCCTTATGCTGACCAGTGTTCTAGGCTCTAATGTTAATTCCTCTGATGAAACTGTAATCTTACAAGGTGTAGGGAATAATTACTTCTCTGTCCCTCTGTGCAGAGTGAATTTAGAGTCTGGTTTTCTTAATGGTTCCGTTATGGTTGGGTTGGTTGAGACACTCCCAGTGTCAGGTGTAACTTTCTTACTTGGAAATGATATTGGTGGAAGTCAAGTGTGTCCAGCTCCTCAGTTGTCTAGTGAGCCAATGGCTGCGGCCCAGGATTGTGATGTCCCTGATGAGTTCCCTGCATGTGCTGTCACTAGGGCTAAGTCTAAAGTTACTGGTGACTTAGAGGATAATGATGATGATGATGTTATCCTAGCTGACACTTTTCTTGCTAATTTGGACCACTCACCAGAAAAGGCAGTACCCCGTAGTGTTGATAATTTGTCTCGTCAAGAGTTGGTTGAGTTGCAGGTTGCTGACCCTGAGTTGAAAGGTCTAGCTAACTCTGCTTGCAGTGAGGAAGAGTCAGCTGGTGCTTCTACTTGTTATTATATAAAGTCAGGAGTACTTATGAGGAAGTGGAGACTCCCAACAGCATCAGCCGACTGTGAGTGGGAGGTTGTACATCAAGTTGTCATCCCTCGTGTTTGTAGGCAGGATATCATTAGAGTGGCTCATGATTCCAGTTTGGCAGGACACCTTGGAGTGAGGAAGACTGTGGCACGCATTTTGAAACACTTCTACTGGCCAGGTATCTTCAGGGATGTTTCCTGGTATTGTAAGTCTTGTCACACCTGTCAAGTTGTGGGGAAGTGTAATCAGACCGAAAAGGTTGCACCTCTAGTTCCCATTCCTCCTTTTGAGGCGCCTTTCACCCGTGTGTTGGTGGATATTGTGGGCCCTCTTCCTAAGACTTCTTCAGGATTTTCTTATGTGTTGACCCTGATTGATATGGCTACCCGTTATCCTGAAGCCATTCCACTTAGAAATATCTCAGAAAAGAAAGTGGTTAAGGAAATGCTAGGGTTCTTCACAAAGTTTGGTCTGGCCAAGGAGGTACAGTCAGACCGGGGAAGTAATTTCATGTCAAATGTTTTCAAGCAGTCTCTGAAAGAGTTGGGCATCACCCAGATCACGTCTTCAGCTTACCATCCCCAGACCCAAGGAGCATTGGAGAGATATCATCAAACACTCAAATCGATGCTCAAGAAATACTGTTTGGAACATCAGAAAGACTGGGATAAAGGTCTTCCATTTGTTGTATTTGCCTCAAGAGAATCTCCAAATGAATCACTGGGCTTCTCACCTTTTGAACTACTGTTTGGCCATAAAGTAAGAGGACCCCTTAAGCTACTCAAGGAATGCTGGCTGTTGGAGGAAGATGACGTCAACCTGCTGGAGTATGTGATGAAGTTCAAAGAACGGCTGTGCACTGCTTTTCAACTGGCGCGAGAGAATTTAGGAGCTGCTCAGGAGAAGATGAAGACTTGGTATGATAAGAAGTCCAGGTTACGCCACTTTCAGCCAGGAGATCAGGTTTTGATTCTGCTACCGGTGCATGGGCAACCTCTTCAAGCCAAGTTTAGTGGTCCTTATTTCGTGGAGAAGAAACTCAGTGATGTCAACTATGTCATCGCCACACCAGATCGTAGAAAGAACAAGCAACTTTGTCACATCAACATGCTAAAGTTATATCACAGGCGGGACGAAAATAACCCAGTCTGCACTGTAGCTGTTCCACCCGAGTCTGCAAGTGAAGCTCTCCCATGCAGCATGAGCCTGAGTGATAGTTTGGGGAAGAATCCTGATATCATGAATGATCTCCAGACTAAGCTTTCTCATCTAGCTCCCGAGGAAAGGCAGGAGTTTTCGGCATTACTGCAGGAGTTCCCGCAAGTGTTCCGTGCCACTCCAGGAAGAACCACTGTGTTGATGCATGATGTTGATGTTGGAGACGCAAAGCCAATTAAATTGCCTCCTTACCGTGTGAACCCTGTGAAAGTTCCTCTCATCCAGAAGGAGCTTGGCTACCTGTTGGACCACAAGATGATTGAGCCCTGTCAGAGCGAGTGGAGTTCTCCTGTCACTCTAGTCCCTAAGCCAGGTGGGTCACAGCGGCTTTGCATCGACTACAGACGTGTTAATCAGATAACCAAAACAGACAATTACCCTCTCCCTCGCGTGGAAGATTGCATAGACAAGATCGGAAAGGCTAGGTACATAAGTAAGTTTGATTTGTTAAAGGGATACTGGCAAGTACCTATGACTGAACGTGCTAGGGAGATCTCATGTTTTGTAACCCTAGGAAAGACTTTTGCATGTTCTGTAATGCCATATGGTATGAAGAATGCACCAGCCACATTTCAGAAGCTCATGAATGTTGTAACAGAGGGTTTGGCAGGGTGTGTTGTTTATATTGATGATGTATTAAACTTCAGTGACAACTGGAAAGATCACCTATGCCATGTCAGGAAATTTCTTGAGCGTTTGGTTCAGGCTAATCTTGTAGCTAATTTATCAAAGTGTGAGTTTGGTCAAGCTAATGTTCAGTACCTTGGGTACGTAATTGGTGATGGACATGTTGCACCACCAGGAGCTAAGGTTCAGGTTATAAGTGATCTTCCCAGACCTAAAAGTAGGAAAGAGCTACAAAGATTTTTGGGAATGGTAGGTTATTACAGGAGATTTGTTCTTAACTTTTCAATTCTTGTGTCACCACTTACAGACCTACTGAAAAAGGGAGTTAAATTTGTCTGGACCGATAACCGTGAATCCTCTTTCAGCAAACTTAAAGCTATCCTATTAAGTCAGCCAGTGCTCACTGCTCCAAATTTTGCTAAGCCTTTTAAGATGGCTGTTGATGCAAGTGATACAGGAGCTGGGGCTGTTTCGCTGCAAGAGGATGATCAGGGTATTGAACACCCTGTATCTTATTACAGTAAGAAGTTCACTCCACCTCAAAAGAACTACTCAACTATTGAGAAAGAGCTTTTGGCCTTGATTTTGGGTTTACAGCATTTTTCATTTTATTTGTGTTCTGGTTTTGACCCCATAGTCATTTATACCGATCATAACCCACTGAAATTCCTTAGTAAGTTTAAAGATAAAAATCAGAGATTGACAAGATGGAGTCTACTTCTTCAGGAGTATTCATTAGACATACAACATGTCAAGGGGAAAGAAAATGTTATTGCAGTTTGCTTATCTAGACATTAGACAGATTGTTTTAGAGTAATAAGAAATTTCCTTTGTAAATTTCTTTTTCTTTGTGGGGAGGTGTTACATAGCCTATGAGTTCATGATCCTTTGTGTAATTCTAACGTACAGTATGTTGCATGTTTGATCACGAGCGTGTTCTACCTCACTCCCCCCCTCCTCCCTTATAGTAGAGTAAGTCTTTCTTTCTGTTTTTCAGAGCAGGATTGTCAACTCTTTGTCCCCTATGGCTTCATTTGCGCGTCCTTCTTACAAGTTGTATCAAGCTCTGCCGGCCCCTATATAATGAGCTCAGTCTTTACATTAATTGCCACCTAGATCTATTCCTCATTTTGTTCACAGCTCTGTCCTCCCCTGTACAGTTATTATTGTGAGTGCTCAGGAAGTCTTCAACCATCTAGCAGCTGTGAAATTTGAGTATAAGTGTTAATACATTTTTTCCTTGTACTGTATAGCATGAGGTGTTGATTCGTAGGCCTAGTGAAGTTTTGTGATTCATGTGTTTTTATGTCACTCATTTTTGATATTTTGTATCTGTAATAATATATCTTGCATTCACTGAGTATTATCCGGTATTCTCATTTTATCAGGGCTGACTTAATTATATTTGCTCTTCCTAGTTTCGTGTTAATAGAGGCTATTGCAGTTAACCATATATTTAACCTGTTTTTTGCCATTACATTATCCTTATGAGTCCTGAATGTTTTGTTGTTAGTTTGAGCATTAAACTTTAACTTGTAATTTTACCTAACTTTTGTTTTCTCTGTTCCGTAACAACATATATATATATATATATATATATATATATATATATATATATATATATATATATATATATATATATATATATATATATATATATAGCCTAAATTCCCCTTTGAAATGGACCAATGACATTGAATACTGAGGATGTAAGACGAAAAATCTGAGGAATCAGTATGCCGTATTTATAAGGGAATGTTGAAGAATTTCTGTGGCCAGAGAGAGAGAGAGAGAGAGAGAGAGAGAGAGAGAGAGAGGATAAAAGTAAGGAAAAATAAAATAAAAATACGGATGAAATTACTCAATATTTGAATTACAACATGCCTCGCATTAAATGATTGATCTATCACACTGTTATTGTTATTTAAGCGACCGATATTTCATAAGCGTTAGCAGTAATTATATTTTTAACCAAACGAATTTACTGAAGATATAATGAAAAATCTACGTGGGTTCTAATCTCAAATATCGTTGTAAGTATATGATGGAACAGGAAGAGAGATAAGAGACATTAACGACAATATAAAGACGGGAAAATAATCATGAACTGAAACTTCAGCCTACATATCACAAAATAACGGCTCATTTAATCTTAAAAATCAAACATTTTAAAGAATTATAGAAGATACACACTCCTTATAACTGTACAATGTTACTGATTGCTAAGGATGCAAAAAATATCTAAATTCTGGTAATATTTCGGTTAATTAGCGTAATAGAATGCTTAAAATCAGTAACGAGAGAGAGAGAGAGAGAGAGAGAGAGAGAGAGAGAGAGAGAGAGAGCTTGGTATAATCAGAGGGGGGGACGTATGACAATAAATTTGAGAAATGAAAATATATATAAAAAAAATTACTCAAAAATTGAATCATGACATTATTTTTTCATGCAAAACAGAAGGAACCAAAGGCCAGGAGCCCGCAAACCGTTCCTTTCAAGAAAAACAAAAACAATACAAAACAGAGCCAAATTTAGATCCGTTCATTTCGAGATGCTTGGACACACTGCGTTTAAAAGACTGGAGATCATAGGAAGTAGGAAATTCAGACAGAGGGAGATAGTTCCAGGGTTGACCTGTCGCATAAATGAAAGACTGGGAGTAACGGTTAACTCTTGCATTAGAGAGTTCGACAGAATAGGGATGAGAATTTCTTACTAGACAGGTGCTACACATCCGTCGTAGAGGTGGAGGGATGTAAGCAGACAGTTCAGAGAAGCAGTGACCATTGAAGTAGCGATAGAAAAGAGAAAAAGGTGCAAACAGTTTGGCAAAGAGACAGAGCTTGAAGGGAGCCAGTAAGAGGAGGAGAGTTGATGAGACGAAAAGCCTCTGACTCCACCCTATTGAGTATGTGGGGAGCGTCCCCACACATGAGAGTTGTATTCTAAACGGGCGAATAAAATCCGTGTATAAAGTCAGTAACTGCACAGGAGTAATGAAGGTATGGAGTCGGCTTAGCACACCTAATCTCTTGGAAGCAGATTTTACAAGAGATGCAATATGATTTTTCCAATATAAGTCCCGAGTGAATGAAACCAAAAGCATGTTCAAGGATGATGTAGGATTGAGACGGATATTTTTGAACCTTAGAGGGTACTCCTGTGTAAGATTGTGTTGCGTTGAGAAATGTAAAAACTGAGTTTTTGATGCATTAAAACCAACAAGATTATTTCTACCCTAGTCAGAGATATGAGCCATGTCAGACATTAGGTATGCCATATCCTGATCCCTGGTTTGTTCAAGTAACTGTTGAGATGGACGTTGCAGGAACCGAATGGAAAGGTGAAGAGTGGAATCATCAGCATACGAGTGGATAGGGTTAGATGTACAGCTTAGAAGGTCATTGATGAATAAAAGGAAGAGAGTTGGTGATAGGAGAGAGCCCTGAGGAACACCACTGTTGATAGAGCTAGCAGAAGAGCAATGGCCGTCTACAACAGCAGCTACAGAATGACCAGAAAGGAAGCTATTGATGAAGGCACAGATAGAAGGATAGAAACCATAAGAGGGCAGTTTGGAAATTAAAGATTTATGCCAGACTCAATCGAAAGCCTTTGAGATGTTAAGTGCAATGACAAAGCTTTTGCCAAAGTCCCGAAAGGAGGATGACCAGGAGTCTGAAAGGTAGGTGAGAAGATCGCCATTGGAGCGTCCTTGACGGAACCCATACTGACGATCAGAAAGAAGGCTGTGATAGGAAAGATGCTTTAAAATTTTTCTATTAAGAACTGAATTGAAAACTTTTCAAGCACAGGATGTTAAAGCAATTGGACGATAGTTAGAGGTGGGAACGGTCACCCTTCTTTCGGACTGGCTGAATGAGAGCAAACTTCCAGCAAGAAGGAAAGGTACAAGTTGACAGACAAAGGCGAAAGAGTTTACCTATGCAGGGTATAAGCACGGAAGCACAGTTCTTGAGGACAACAGGAGGGACTCCATCAGGCCCATATGCCTTGTTAGTATTGAGTCCAGTGATGGCATGAAATACATCAGCTGAAGAAATTTTAATGTCAGCCATGAGGAAGTCTGAGGGGGGAAGTGATGAAGGAACAGCACTGGAATCATCTAAGGTGGAATTGGAAGAGAAAGTCTAAGTGAAGAGATCTGCTTTATCAGTAGAAGAAATAGCTACAGAGCCATCAGAATAGAAAAGAGGAGGGAAGGATGATGAGGTAATGATGTTAGAAAGGTTTTTGGCAAGGTGCCAGAAGGAGCAGGAAGAATTCGAGTTGGAGAGTTGTGAACACTTAGCAAGGATGAAATTATTTTTACCAGTGCGAAGAACAGACTTAGTATGATTCCGGGCAGAAACATACACAAGATGTGATTCAGGGGTGGTTTGGCTCTGGTACCTTTTATAGGCCATCTCCTTGTTGCGGACAGCATTAGAACAAGCGTGATTAAACCAAGGCTTTCTTGCATTAGTCAAAGGATATCAGAAAGGAAAGTATGCTTCCATGCCTGAGAGAATAACCTCCGTAATGTGCCAGGCACACTCAGACAGCTCCCAGCCATGGAAGCAATAATCATTCCATGGAAAATAAAAGAAGTACTGCCTGAGGATCTCCCAGTCTGTAGCCCCAAAGTTCCACAGACGACGTTTCTTTGGAGGGTCCATAGGCCATTCTGGAGTGATGGGACAGGTTAAGGTAGTAAGATTCTGATCGGAGAAGCCCAACAGAGAGGAAAGATTAACAGTGCAAGCAGAAGGATTAGTTGTAAGGAAGAGGTCAAGTATGTTGGAGTTCTCTCCAAGGTGGTCAGGGATATGGGTAGGATGCTGTACAAGCTACTCTAGGTTATTAAGGATAGAAAAGATGTAGGCTTGTTCACCAGGTGGATCAGTGAAAGGAGAGGAGAGCCAAAGGTGGTGGTGAACATTGAAATCTCCTAGAATGGAGATTTCAGAGAAAGGAGAAATGGATAGAATGTTTCCATCGTAGAAGTAATATCGTCAAAGAGTTTTTGATAGTCAGTAGAATTAGGGGATAAGTAAACGGGGCAGATATATTTAGTCATAGAATGACAAGAAAGCCGAAGCCAGAGAGTAGAGAATTCAGAAGAATCAAGTTCAGGAACACGAGAGCAAGATAAATCGTTGCATACATATACACAACTTCCACCTTTGGCTTTGAAATGAGTTTAGAGAAAGTAGGGGGAAACAGAAAAGGGTTTGCTGTCAGTTGCCTCACACAGCTAAGTCTCTGTCAAGAAGAGAAGGTTAGGTTTGGTCGAGGAGAGGTGGTGTTCGACAGAAAGTTAGAGGAAAGACCACGAATGTTGCAGAAATGAAGAAGTGAGTCAGACAGTGGTCCAAGACATCTCTCTGTCTCGTCACCGGAAGAGGGTCTGATGGCAGTTCCCCCCCCCCCCCGGGACTCTGAGGCCTGATTTTCTGAAGCCATTTTACTTTTTTTAATATTGAAAAGGAAGAGTAGTGTGTACTGTGCATGTAGTTTGGGGCTGACGGTTAGAGAAACTTGTACTGGAGAGCATGCTGGCCTACTCTCTGTGTTAATGAAACACTGAAAAAGTTCAACAAAGGAGGATGGTCAGGAACTAGGCCCAAGGTTAATGAGACGGGAGCACCAGCTCTCCTTGTCATCAGCTTTCCGTCAACCTTGAGAGTACTGCCCTGCTCGACTGGTGCTACAATCTACTCCTCACCACCCAAAAAATGAATCCTTTGCCGCATTGTTTTTGGTATTTAAGCGACCGGTAATCAATGAGATATATAAATGATCAGATTGTTAATTAAACGAAGGTACTGAAAATGTTTTGGAAAGTCTACGTGGGTTCCCATCTCAGTGACGAAGTAGAAATAGAAGATCTTACCATCGGTAAAAAGAATGAGAGAAATAATTAAAATAAACTCATACACCAGCTTACTTATCACAAACTTATGGTTCCAATAATCTTAAAAATCAGACATTTTAAATAATAATAATAATAATAATAATCATCATCATCATCATCATCATCATCATCCAAGATATGCTCTCCCTTTTGGCAATACAATGTTAGTAATTGCAAAGGATGCAAAAAATAATCTAAATTCTCGTAAATATACGTAACATTACTGTAGTGTAGTAGAATGCTTAACTTCAGTGGAGAGAGAGAGAGAGAGAGAGAGAGAGAGAGAGACCTTGCTGAAAAGGGAGATGTGGTGAGACACACCGATAGACAGAGAGGCCAGTGCGGAAAATATAAACCAAGGAAATGAGAGAGAGAGAGAGAGAGAGAGAGAGAGAGAGAGAGAGAGAGAGAGAGAGAGAGAGAGGAGAAACAGTAGAATGTTTTTATTCGAAATTGCTGAAATAGAAAATGTGAAGGCTATGCCGTTTGACAGCACAAATACTAAAGAAAATATTTTGCCAGACACGAAGAGACCAAGACTTTCGCGTCTATAAAAAGATTAGGAGAAAGAAAAAATGATGAAATGAAACACCAGTTTACTAATCAAAATCAAGGACCAATTAATCACAAGACCGAACATTAATAATAATAATAATAATAATAATAATAATAATGAAAGATATACTCTCCCTTGCGAGAGAACATGTTACTGATTGGTATGGATGCACAAAATAATCTAAAATCTGGTCAATTTATATATTCATAACGTAATAGAATGCTAAATGTCAGTGACGAGAGAGAGAGAGAGAGAGAGAGAGAGAGAGAGAGAGAGAGAGAGAGAGAGAGAGAGAGATTAACCGTAGATGAAAAACTTGGGGGAAACTGATAATCAAGAGAAACAAGTCCTATTATCCTGCTGATTACAGAGTCATTCAGACTCCGTGAATCTTAAGAATTAATAAACAAGAATATATAGATACATGGATAGATGGATGGATAGATAGAGAGCCTTTTTCTTTCATGCCGATCAATGATACTGAATACTGAGGATGTAACAGAAAAAAATCTGAGGAATCAGCATGCGCTATTTGTGATGGAATGTTGAAGAATTTCTGTGGCCAGAAAGAGAGAGAGGGGGGGGGGGGATAAAATTGCGAAAGAAAAAAGTGAATAAGCCAATAAAATTACTCAATATTTGCATCACAACATGCCACGCATTATATGATTGATCCATCGCATTCTTACTGTTATTTAAGCGACCGATGATTCAAAATCGTTAGCAGTAATCAGATTTTTAACCAAACGAATTTACTGTAAATATAATGAAAACTCTACGTGGATTCCAGTCCAAAACATCTTTGAAAGTATATGAAGAAAAACAGAAAAAGAGATAAAAGACATAATCGACAATAAAAAGACTGATGAAAAAAAATGAATTGAAACATCATCCTACTTATCACAATATTATGGCTACATTAATCTTAAAAATCTAACATTTAAAAGAATAATAAAAGATATACATTCCCTTGTAACAGTAATGTTTCTGATTGCTAAGGATGCAAAAAAGTATCTAAATTCTGGTAAATTTTCGTTTTATTAGCATAACCCTTACACCGCGGGCATGTTTCCCAATGTTTTGCGTCTCCAGCGGGGTTATTCGGGCTCCGACAGACTCCCAAAAAATATTTGCCAAAAATCAGTTATTAGTCCTAGAATATTGAAATTACATAAGCATATGGCACATACCTTCAGCTTTCTCCTGGGATGTTTGTTGAACCTTCGTCGATTACCGTAGGACTTGTGGAGACCTCTGAAGTTGGGTAACGAAGTCTCCACTTTACACTTCCCGACAACCCGTAATATGCTTACCAGAGCCAGATATTAACACTATAAACACTACTCTATGATTATCAAGTAGTTTGGGATCCATACTCCAAATAAAAACCACTGTGAAAGCAATGAAAATTACGAGCGCGTATGACCTTCCCACTTGCGCTAGTTCGCTGTTGGTATTCTGTCATTTATTATTCATAAAACCCCTCACACTTTATATTTCTATTACTATATGACACTTATATATATCTACAGTCTTTATCCATAAGTTTCCTTCAGTAGTATTAGTTTATTGTCACAGTAGGGATTCAATTTCTTTCAGTAAAATACGTAGCATTCACTTTCTCGTCCTGTATACTAGCATTGAGAGTGAATGTCACTTTCACCTTCACTCTCATAACTCATAGTATTCAGACATGCTAGAGTGAAACTTTCACTTTCATTACTCCTAGGGTATATACTCGTATTCTTATAATACTACTCATTTACATTTCTATTTATGTTCTCTATTTTATTTACGTTATTTACATTTCTGTTTTATTTACACTGTCACTTGAAGTAACATATAAAACTATTTTCCACTGTTCACGTATATTTACATTCATTACTTTCACTTGCTGTTTACACATTATTTACACATTATTTACAATTCCACTTGCACTGTTTTACTCAATAGAGATCGTAGTCACTCTTTTATCAATTGTCAGCCCTTTACCTCTTTCCACACGAGGTTTAGTAGGGGGTAAAGGTCACAGGACCCTTTGCATGTGGGTGAAAAGTCCCTGACGTTAGCAAGAGCAAACAGACGTACCTCCACATTGGAAGATGAGAGTGAACTGATAAGGGTTGGCCGGGATGGTGGCCTACCTAGGGAAATCCATTACTGCCAACGTTAGCCTCTTGACAGGAGCTAATATATAGCAGTGAAATGGTTGACAGGAAATCTAGACAATACATTATAAATTAGGTCGTTCCAGTTGAATGTAAATATCACTTAGGCTTCTCCCTTCCCTCCTTATATGTATATTTATTACGAAAATGGATTATACGGCATGTTTCAAGGGGAAATAAACAGCGAAAATTAGCGAACGAGTGCACGTGAGGTGTTGTCAGGCGATAATTAGCCAATTCCAGGTGTATGGCACTCTCACTTACCTTATTTCTTTCTTGTATATATTATTTGGTATAAGAATAGGGCATAAGGCTTATTTCAATGGATGAAATAAGTGAAAAATTCCAGGGAAGATTTACTTAGCGAAGCACGGCCGGGCAGGCGAGAGGATAGGGTAATGGAGGGGGGGGTAGGGAGGGGAGTCAAGAATGGGGAGAAATGGCTAAATTGTCAACAATGGATGGGAGTACAGATGAGATTAGGAGTGCTGACTAGTGTTGGACATTGGCAGTACTGACAGATGATACAAGCCACCACTTGGAAGCCCGTGTGAATTCAAAATAACACAGAATCACAAAAGCGACGCCCCGCGGTATGATCCCTTGCTCCCAAGCATCACGAAAGTTACGCCCCGCGGTTAAGGGGATAATAGAAAGCTTAATTTCAGTGGCGAGAGAGAGAGAGAGAGAGAGATGGGGGAATGGTAAAATTTGGGAAATAAAAAAAAATAAAATAAAATAACTTTTTAAATCATAATGTGCCAACCAAGAAATTATTCTTTTATCGGACTGTTTTTTGTATTTAAGCGCCCAGTAATCCATGGGATACATAAAGAATCATATTTTTAATTAAACGAAGTTACTGAAAATGTTATGGAAAGTATACATTGGTTTGCATCTCTGTGACGCAGTAGAAATAAAAATTTTACCGTCGAGAAAATGAGAAACAAAAAAAATGAACTGAAACACCAACTTACTTTACACAAAATTATGACTCAAAAAATAATAATAATAATCCAAGATCTACTCTCCTTTGTAACATCACAATTTTAGTAATTGCTAAGGATGCAAAAAAAATAAATCTGAATTCTGGTAAATTTGCATATTATTAGCGTAATAGAATGGTTTACTTCAGTGACGAGAGAGAGAGAGAGAGAGAGAGAGAGAGAGAAGGCCTTGCTGAAAATGGAGAGGTGGATAGACACACCAGAATACAGAGACCAGTAAGGAAAATAAACACCAAGGAAATGAGAGAAAGAGAGAGAGAGAGAGAGAGAGAATTTATCGTGAATAATGTAAATGATTGATGCAGTAGTTACTACTTCATGTTAAATACACAACCCTACGAATGTGTAGTATGCTTCACGTAACTTACACATAAAAATTTAGGTATACTTTGAACATATGTGCTGGATACTTGGTGTGTGATATATAAAACTTATTACTGAATACTTATTTGGATGAGATAGAATAGAGCAACCAGTAAGAGAGAGAGAGAGAGAGAGAGAGAGAGAGAGAGAGAGGATAAACTGAGCTAAAAAAATGAAATAACGGATAAAATTACTCAATATTTGAATCACAACATGCCACACATTAAATGATTGATGTATCACACTGTTATTGTTATTTAAGCGACTGATATTTCATACGCGTTAGCAGCAATCAGATTTTTAACCAAACGAATATACTGCAGATACAATGAAAAGTCTACGTGGGTTCCAATCTCAGATATCATTGAAAGTATATGGCGGGACAGGAAGAGAGTTACAAACATTAACGACAATATAAAGACTGAGAGGAAAAAAAATAATGAACTGAAACAGGCTACTTAACAAAATTAGGGTTCCATTATATATATATATATATATATATATATATATATATATATATATATATATATATACTCCCTTGAAAATGTACAATGTCGATTATTGCTAAGGATGCAGTAAATTATATAAATACTGGCAAACTTACATATTATTAGCGTAATAGAATGCATAATATCAGTGACGAGAGAGAGAGAGAGAGAGAGAGAGACTTAAAATGACGAAAATAAAAGTATGAAGATGGAGAGATAGAGAGACGGACAGGTAGACACAGAAGCAGAGACAAGTAAGGAAAATAAAAGCAAACGAGAGAGAGAGAGAGAGAGAGAGAGAGAGAGAGAGAGAGAGAGAGAGAGAGAGAGAGAGAGAGAGAGAGAGCAATAGAAGTGACAAAAGCATTGATAAAAAAGGAGAGATGGATTGAAACAGACAGATGGACTGAGATGTGGTTCCTGGCATTACCAAAGGTAAGTCAATATTTAGACGCCATTCATTGCTGCTGACAATAAGTATCAAGGTCAATTTCTTACGCAGGACAGACAACAGTAGAGTCAACATGCGCCTGGTGGACCAATCAGACTGCATGATATCCACGGTCGAGTGTGCCAGGACCACGATGAAGTGGTACAAAAAGCTCTTATTTCACTTGCTAGATATAACTGCCCTGAATTGCCACCACCTGCACGCCATAACAACAGGAGTTCAGGAAACCTTTGAAGGGTTTGTGTGGGAGCTAACACGAGAGATATTTGCCCGGTCTGCAGTTGAAAGGCCCCAACACCGCACACGCACTGCCCCTACTGCCCAAACTCCCCTGAGAATATCTGCCCGCCATTTCCCAACTCCTATACCTACCCAGCCAAATAGACCTAGGCCCCTATTCAGGTGTCACGTGTGTAGTAATTCCCGGGTGAGACCCACCACTCAGAGAAAAGACACCCGCTATGAGTGCATAAAGTGTGACGTAGGTCTCTGCATTCACCCCTGTTTTAGTGAGTATCACACCTTGATGCACTTCTGATATGGTGTGAATGCGATATGACGCTGATACTCAGAAATACATGCGACAAACAGACGCTCTGTGTAATTATAAGGCCCGTAGATCTGTAAATAGTAGTATGTAAGTGGAAACGGGTGTAATATAAGTGGAAAATTATTGTGTATAAATATGATCTAAGTGGAGACAGACCTAGCGAGGGTATTTTGATGCGATAATCTGATGCTTAGTGGAATAAATAAGGCCAGTAAATATGCAAGTATTACTATGAAAAATGCAAATGGGTGTAATATTTGTTGCAATATTTGTAAGTGCTGAAATTTTTTCTAAGTTAAAATATTCATAGCAAGTGTATATAAGTGCGATTTTCTGACGCTGATTGGAATAAATAAAGCCCGTATATATGTAAATAGGAGTATACAAGTGGAAACGGGTGTATATAAGTGGAAAATTAGTATGTAAGTGTATGAGTAATATCTTAGTCGAAACATTCCTTGCGAGGGTATTTTGTGCGATATTCCGATGCTCAGTTGAATAAATAAGGCCCGTAAATATACATTGTGCAGTATTGGTTGTAAACGGGTGTACTGTAAGTGGGGAAGTATATTTGGAACTGAAGAAATAAAGTAGAAGTTGAAACACGAGTGGTAGAGATTGAGCTTGCCAAGTGAATATGCGCTAGCATTTCGCTAAATGCCCTCGTAATGAATGTCTATCTATCTATCTATATACCTAGGCTGCTTCCCCCAAGGAAAGGGAGGTAGCCGAGACAGGACGACTCACTCTCCATTTACTCATCCATTCAAACACATTCATTCGCATCTTAGCCCCAAAGGGGAGAACGGACAGATCCTCACCGCATCACACCGCACAAGGGTCAACTGCGCAATGCAAGCAGTGACATCCACAGCAGGGCCCGACAGCAGAACTGGTTTACCCCTGCCACATCATAACAGACCCATCCCCTTACCCGCACCTGACCTGACTAGCTGATCAGAATGAATGTAAATACTTGAAAACATTTACAGTGGTGGAGGAAAGGTTCAATGTAAAGAAAACAATACTATGAAAGTGATAAAACAATATGGTATGTTGAAATACGAGTCATAGCGAGTGCGCTGAGTAAGCAGATATGTGCTATAGTTGTGGTACATGTCATCGTAATGAATGAAAACAACTGAAAACGTTTACAAACAGTACAAAATGGTAAAATGGCATTGAAACAGTTGTATACAAGTAGAAAAAATGATATGGTGACGGAAACAAGAAACTTAGCACATAGCGTGTTACCACTCTGATCCGACTCGCTATGCTCGAGCGAAGGTACAATGCTTAATTTTCATATATATGTCTATGAAAACCATTTTATTGTTATTCTTATTGTTTCTTAGTTCAAATTCAATAAATGTAGAGGTGTTGTTTGTGGTTTCTCCCAAAATTATCTACCATAGAAAACATGAGCGACTCACACGTCAATGATAGAATACGATACCTGGTGGGGGGGACCTCACCTGTTCCGACCACTTATGGACCAGGGTAAGCCCTTTCTTGGTGATTTTCCTTTGTTTCTCAACAAAAGCGGAAGTTTTAGCCAAAAAAAAAAAAAAAATCCCAAAATAGCTCGGGATTGGGGGGTGTCGGAGGTGCGAAAAAGCTCGGGACGTGACGGGTTAAAAAAGTATTGATAACGATGGACAGATATGTAGACAAAAAGCCATATACATAGAAGTAGAGACAAGTGAGAATAACAAGAACAAAACATAGAGAGAGAGAGAGAGAGAGAGAGAGAGAGAGTGAGAGAGAGAGAGAGAGACAGACAGACAGACAGAGACAGAGAAGAGACGAAGACAGACAGAGAGCGAGAGAGAGGGAGTTCTGAAAGGAAGGAAAAAGGCTCAAGGAAATACGAGAGAGAGAGAGAGAGAGAGAGAGAGAGAGAATCTCGAGGAAAATGGAAAAGATTTATACGGAAAGTACTAAATCAATTTACCAATATATAACTAACGACGTCTGATAAATTATGTTAAATTCAATTTATTCAATAACAATAGAGCAGATTATATATCAAACCTGAATCGTTTTCTGATTGTTATAAAAAACTTACTACTGATCGCTTATGTTGACGAAATAATATAGAAACCAGTATTCGAGAGAGAGAGAGAGAGAGAGAGAGAGAGAGAGAGAGAGAGAGGATAATTTACTGAATACGACCAAGAAATATTAGAAAAAATATTATGCTACAGGGTACAAGGAGAATAGTAACAAAATCATACAAGAAATAAAACTTAAGGCAGGAAATAAATGTAGGAAGAGAGTGGAGATTTAAGAAAAAGGTAATATGAGAGTCAGAATTTCAGGTAGAACGAAAATACGTTCCTGATGGTTACAGTTCACAGTAATAGAGGTTTTTCCCAAAGACACACTTAAAATCTTTGAGGTGGGCTATAAAGTTGTAGGTTCAATAGTTGATATGAGGGAAAACTACATGCTAAAGGAAAATATTAGTACTTAATATGTATATATCTTTTCAGTGCATTATCCCGTTTAACAACTTGTGTTCTAAGAAAGAAAACGAGCAGCAACACATGAAAACAAAGGAAAGCGAAAAATAATTCATTTCCAGTGCGAAATATTGACAGTTAGATAAGAATTGACTGAAACAGAAAAAGAAAGTCTATGTGACGTGCCAACTCATATATCTCAGAAAATGTTTTCCAGAAAGGAAGCGAGATAAGACATTCCCGTCTACTGAAGATTGGAAGAAAGAAGAAATAAAAAGTTGAATTGAAACACCAGCTCACAAATCAAGGTTCCATATTAATCATAAAACTTTATCTATAGATCTATTGCCAGACACCTTAATGCCTTGAGGGATGGCCACAAACAAATCTCCTCCATGTCGCCCTCTCCGCTCTTTCACTTGCCTGCTCCCAGTTCACACCCCTCTCTCTCACATACCTCTCTACTCCTCCCCTCTATCTCATCTTTGGCCTCCTCCTCCCTCTACTCCCCTCCACTTCACTCACATACTTTCTCCTAGTCAGTCCTTCGCTCTTCATCCCCTCCACATCGCCAAACCACCTCAGTGTGTTTCTCCTGACACTTCCTATCACATCCACATCCACACCACAATGCTCCTTCACTTCCCCATTTGTCAGTCTGTCTCTCCATGTAAATGCACATGCTCTTTTCAAATAAATCGTTTCTACTGCCCTCACTCCTAAATTTTGTCCCTCCAATAAGGTCCAAGCTTCACTTCCATACGTTAGAGTTGGTTTCACAATATTGTTATGCAGCAACTTTTTCACTTCCATTCTCGCTTCCTTGTCTCTTATCACTGCTTTTAAAGAACCAGCAACCATTCTTTCTTGTTTTTACCTTACAAGCACTTCATCTAAACTTTCATCCTTAATAATCATACTACCGAAGTACTTAAACGCACTTAAATTTTCCACTTCCTCCTTGTTCAACCTCACTGTACATTGTGACTTCATTTCTCTCAAAAACCATAACCTTACTCTTTCCTACATTCACCTTTAGATTCCGTTTCTTACTCTCTCAATCTCATTCACCGAGCCTTGTTGCTTCTATTTGTCTTCACTTAACAATACAGTATCATCTGCAAACAACAGTACAGGGAGTTTCTACACACTTCCCTCTCATTAGGGCCGCTCCAACATCCACTGCCCTACCTTTTCTCTCTTTTATAACCCCATCCATATAAAGATTGAACAATCATGAAAACACGACATATCCCTGTTTCAGAAAAACCTTCAGACAGAAGATTTTAACTCAGTTCACTGTCCACATGAGCATTCAACAACTTCCCATCTTCCCACAAACCTTGTCTATTAACCCTGCCATATGCTTTCTCGAAATCCATGAAGGCCGCATAAAACTTCTTTCCCTTCTCTAGAATCTTTTCCACTAAAGACCTAAGAATGAATATCTGATCTACACAACCTTTTTCCTTCCTAAAACCTCCTTATGTTTCTCCAACTAATTCCTCTGTTATTTCTCTGTGTCCATAAGTTTTCTATCATATACTATTCCTATTACACTAAGAAGACAAATGCACTTATGGTTACCACACACTTCTTTTTTCACTTTTCCTTTGTACAGAGGAATAATTATACCTGACTTCCAATCTTCCGGGACTTTACTTCCTCCCAGGCCATTCTGCACATCTTCCACATCCATTCTGCTACTATCATGTTTCAGCATTTCACCACACACTCCATCAAGTACTGGGGCTATCCCCATTTTGACTTTCTTCATCGTTTCCACGACTTCCATCCTACTGATTTCTTCCTCTCATCTCACATCCCTCCTCCTCCCAGCCATTTCCCAGCCACATATACTCGCATTACTTTCATTCTCTATGTTCAACAGATCCTTGAAGTGTTCTCTCCAAGAGTTCACTTTTTCTCTCTTCTTCACTAGGAATCTACCATTATTATCTTTCACTCCCCGACTAGCTTCTGTTACACCCTATCCAACTCTCTTTACCTCTTTTAGGAACATTTTCTTACATTCTCTCCACTTTACACTCAACTTCCAAGTTCCTCATCCACTCTCTTCTTACTTTCTTACTAATCCATTCACCTGTCTCTTCCTCTCTACATATAAGTCTCTCTTCTGTCCCTCAACTTCCTCCACACCGTTGTTTCTCGTCCACTCACTATATGCTTTCTTCTTTTGTGCCACTGCCTGTTTCATCTCTTCTTTTCACTATGCTGATCCTTGCATCGCCTTAGCCTTCTCTTCACTCCACACACCACCTAACATGCTGCACAGATTTCGTCTCCGAATATGTTGCACACATCTTCCACGTCCCCCCATCTGCTCCAAATCCTATTTCCCCAATCGCTCCTGCAATTCTCTCTCACATTTTACCTTTTTCCATCCTCCTATAAACT
Organism: Coenobita brevimanus; assembly: GCF_032717465.1. NCBI lineage: Eukaryota > Metazoa > Arthropoda > Malacostraca > Decapoda > Coenobitidae > Coenobita > Coenobita brevimanus. The sequence goes on along the minus strand of NC_137033.1, from coordinate 36,825,814 downwards.
TTTCATCCCCCTTGTGAGAATTGCTTCCTGCTCTCCTTCCCTTCTATTCCTCTACTTCATTTCAACCGTGACTTTCGCCACCACCAAGTGGTGGTTAGGAGGTCCACTCTCCCAACCTCTACATGCTGTTGCATCCATTACACACCTCATTCTTTCATCCACACACACAAAATCAATCATCGCCTTCCGTTCATTAAGTTCACCACCCACACTTAATCACTCGCCACGTATACCTAAGGATCATTTTATCTGAAGGTTGTATTGGCTATCATGAACCCTCTCTCGGTACCAATTTCCACTCAGGTATAATAATAATAATAATAATAATAATAATAATAATGCAAGATATAAACTCTCTTGCAACAGGACAATGTTACTGAGGGCTTAAAATGCAAAAAATAATATAAATTCTTTTAAACATAAATATCTTTTGCTTAATGGAATGCTGATTTTCAGAGAGAGAGAGGGGGGGGGGACTTGACACTGGAAAAACTTACGGAATAAGAGAGAGAGAGAGAGAGAGAGAGAGAGAGAGAGAGAGAGAGAGTGACGATAAAATTTCAAAATGGAAAAGCAGAGAAGCCGGTAGTTACTGAGAATTTTAATCAAAACATGCCACCCACCTAATGATTGATTTTTCGCATTGTATTTGGTATTTAGGCGATCGGAAATCCATGAGCAACCTAAACCATCAGATATTTAGTTAAACTAATGTACTGAAAAATTAATGGAAAGTCTACATCTGTTCACACCTCAAATATCTTTGAAACTAGTTGCTGAAATAGGAATGGAGATAAGGATCTTACCGTCGAGAGAAAGATTGAGAAAAAAAAATAATGACCTGAAACACCACCTTTCTTATTACAATAGAGATGCTCCATTAAACTTAAAAATAAAATATTAAAAAAATGATGCAAGATATGCTCTTCAGTGTAACAGTACGGTGTTAATGATTGGAAGGGATGCATAAAAATAATTAAAATCTTGGTAAATTTATTATTAGCGTCAGAGAATGCTTAATATCAAAGAGAGAGAGAGAGAGAGAGAGAGAGAGAGAGAGAGAGAGAGAGAGAGAGAGAGAGAGAGAGTTATGAAGGAACGGAAAAACGCGAGGAAAGAAAGGACTAGGAAATGAGAGAGAGAGAGAGAGAGAGAGAGAGAGAGAGAGAGAGAGAGAGAGAGAGAGAGAGAGAGAGAAAATGGATAAGATTGGTATGGGAGAAACTAAATCATTTTACTAATATGTAACTAACGCCGTTTGATAAATTATGTTAAATTCAATTTGCACATTAACAATAGAGCAGATTACAGAACATATAAAACCTGAATCGCTTTCTGATTGTAATAAATGTTTTTTACTCCTCACTTAATGTGAACCAAATAATAAAATATTGAAACCGGAAAGAGAGAGAGAGAGAGAGAGAGAGAGAGAGACAGAGACAGAGACAGAGACAGAGACAGAGAGACAGAGAAATAATTTACTGAATGCGATCCAAATATTAGGAGAAATATTATGCTACAGAGTATTAAGAGAATAGTAACAAAAACCATACAAGAAATAAAACTTAAGGCACGAAATAAGTGTAGGAAGTGAGTTAAGATTTAAGAAAAAGGTAATATGAACGTCAGGAAGAATGAGAATACATTCTTGATAGCTACAGTTCAAGGTAATACAGGTTTTTCCCAAAGACACACTTAAAATGTCTGGAGAAAAGTGGGCTATATAGTTGTGTTCAATAGTTTTGACGGAAAACTATAAGATAATGGAAAATATTAGTACTTAATATATATATATATATATATATATATATATATATATATATATATATATATATATATATATATCTATCTATCTATATATATATATATATATATATATATATATATATAGATAGATATATATATATATATATATATTTTTTTCAATGCATTATCCCGTTTAACTATTTGTGTTCAAAGAAAGAAAACGAGCAGAAACACAAATGAAAACAGATGAGAGAGAGAGAGAGAGAGAGAGAGAGAGAGAGAGAGAATTCTCGCTATGAAAAAGTAAATGCATATAAAATTACTAAACATTTGAATCATAACCTGCCACCGAACAGATGATTTACTTTTCGTTTTGGTTTTCGCAAACAACAGATAATTCATTACCAGTGGTACATACTGACAAGTAGATTATACGAATTTATTGAAATGGAAAACGAAGTGTATGTGATATGTCAACTCATATGTCTCAGAAAATGTTTTCCAGGTAGGAAGCCAGATAAGACCTTCCCGTCTATTAAAGATTGGAAGTAGAAATAAAAGGATGAAATTCCAGCTTATTTATCACAAAATCAAGGTTCCATTACTCATAAAACGTTACCGATCTCTTGCCAGACGCCTTAATCCCGTAAGGGATGGTCACAAACAAATCGTCTCCATGCCGCCCTCTTCTCACGAATCAAATTCGTGACATTTTCCTTTTGTGAGAAACCACGAACTATTAGTCGAAAACTCACTGTGTATCGCTCAGTTAACCGTTTCTCTCATCATTTTGGTGGTATACTTTTCAAAACATTCGTCACTGTTTCAAAAGTGACCGATCTAATGCACGTCGTTAAGTGCTCTACTGAGCGATATTATTGTTTCTTTATTGATCACCCCTGCCTGCCTTGACCGTTACAAAAAATGCGGCCATAGCGCTCCCTTTCTTTCCCACGAGTTAGAGAGTCAAGTGTCTGTCGTGACGGAGTGAGGTTCTGTGCTCCAGCAGTGAGAGTAGTGAGAGGTCAGCTAGCACCCAGACTCCACTAGACTACAGTTCTCCAGGCTCCCACCCTTCGTTGGTGATACACCACATTCATTGACCAGTATTTCCTTTCTGTGTTCCTAGACTTAGAGTTTAGTTAAGGTGCTTTTCCTAGGCGTAAGAATTTAGCTTTTGAGTGAGTGAGTACGATCTCTTTATTTGAATTCATCTGAAATGTAACGTTAAATTTATTTCTTTGTAATCAATAAATTTAACAGTTCATTTTCTTGAGCTTAATGTAATGTAAACTCGTGTTTCATTTCTCCACAAGTAAGCTTATTTCCCTTATAGCTCCTAGCTTGCATAAACGTTTGCCATTCATAACTGGTACTTAGGCCAGTCTTGTTGTATTAAGCTTAAAATCCATTGTGCCTTCTAGGAGTTACGCATCAGCAAGAACCTGATATTATTAATAGTATTGGTTATTTATTGTCAGGGGTGAAGTAACTTTCTCCAGAGGCTAACAGTACTAATAAACAGCAATTGAGTAATTAGTCTCTGCTGTGTACTGTTGAGAAAGTTTATAAATTCTCGTTCTTAGAGAATCGTGCGAAGCAAGCCAGCGTAAAGTAATCATTGCTTGATTTAGCAAGACAATCATTGTTCCTGCTGTTCAGTATTGAACATTATCATTATCATTTTAATAATTGCATCTATTTTACAAAAACCCGTGACAATTGGCGACCTCGCCAGGATATTAACTCCTAGCTCTAAAGCTATTCACGTGATAGTACTCACTCGTTCATATTTAGGTATTTATCATTAAAGTTTATAGGCACAAGTTTACTGGTGGTTACCATTAATTTAGCAAGTGAATTTTTGCTTTATTAATCCACAGAGTACTTAACTCTATTTTAGTACTTTATTCTTGGTAATGCCAGACGATTTTATTCGCTCCTGGGAAGTCGCCGTACCCATTGTGTTAATTATTGAGTCTTCCCAGTCATTTACATTTTTGCTTTATTCTTTTCCAGCTAACTAGATAAGACTGGTCACCACTAGCTTGTGTCTGTATTGTTTACTTGTGTTTATTAGCATTTGTTTGCGAAGTAGCAGTCAGTACTGAGTCGCTAGTTATTTAGATTGAGCTAGCATCATGGCAGCCAGTGTCTATGTACAGGAAGCTAAAGAAATGGGCCTCACACACCCAGAGAAAATTCAGAGTTACGTTCTCTCACGGTTTAATTACGAGCAAGAACGTGAGAAAGATGCTCGTGAAGAGTGTAGGATCCAACGCGAACACGAGCGAAAACAGCGTGAGGAACGCGAAAAGGAGCGCGAACACGAGCAAAAACAATGCGAACTCAACTTAGAACACAAGTGAAAACAGCGTGAACGCGACTTAGAACACGAGCGGGAACAACGTGAATATGAACGTGCCGAACGTGAGGCACGAGAAAAACATGAGCTTGAGGTTTTGAAGCTCAAGCGAGATTCCTTGGCTTCAGACACATCTGGTGCAGTTGGTCCAAGCTCCACGAGTGTTCTCCCTGCACATGTCCTGGCGACCCCACGCATCAAGCTTCCTTCATACAAGGAAGGTGAGCGAATCGAGCCGTACATAGCTCGTTTTGAGGACATGGCAGATATGTATCAACTGGATGAGGCAGCTAAGCTGCTCCAATTTCTTAGTTTATTTGAGGGCCCTGCCCTCAATATTCTCCACAGAATTCGTGGAGACAATCTCACGTATGAGATAATGAAAGCTGCACTTTTTAAGGCATATGGTCTCACAGTAGATGACGCCAAAGTTCAGTTCATGCAAGCTCGTCTCCAAGACAAGGAGACAGCTGTTCAGTTCCTCGACCATCTCACTGCTTACTTAGGTGAGTGGATGGAGAAAGATGAAACTCCTTCCATGCGTGAGGGGATAATTGACCTTATGCTGCGTACACAGCTACAGAGGACGTGGCCTGCTGAGCTCATAGCACAGCTTAAGATCTCCCAGGTGAAAGATGCCAGCCAAATGGTAGAAAAGGCTGACGCATTCTTTACTGCATATGGGTATCAAACTCGCAAGCAGCATACCTGGAATGGTAAAGCTGATAAATCTGGGAAACCGTCTCAGATTGAACCCCAGCAAAAAGGCCGTTCTCAGAGTAATGGCCAAGGTCCAAGCAAACCGCAGAAGGACCAGGGGCAAAACACTTAGAAACCTGAGTGGAAGAGGTACAACAAGTACCTTAACCAGCAGCAGTATCAGCCACGTAACCGACCGTCGGGACAAACTTTTTCACCACCAGCTCAAAAGAGGCAGGAAGCGAACGCAGCCTTCATTCCTCAGCAGCAGCACTGTGGTCACGTCCCTACCAGTATGGGTACTCCCCCACAGTTCACTAGTCTTACAGTGACAGTGAACCCCCCTCCACAGATGGCCAATGTTCCATCTCCACAGGCAGTGAGTATGACCCCTCAAGTATCAAATTCTCAGGGCACTATGTTTGCCACATCAATTCAGCAGCCTCATGAGTGGCTATCTGCTTCCTCCACACGCCCTCCCACAGGTGACAGTACCTTCCTTGTTCAGCCAGGGTTTGTGGGAGACATTCCTGTGAAGGTCCTGAGAGATAATGGATCCTCAGGTTGCTCTGTCAAACAGAGTTTAGTTCGGCCTGAGCAGTACACAGGTCGAGAGATCCATGCAAACCTTATTGATGGATCAGTGAGATTGTTCTCTGAGGCATGTATCCAGGTGGCATCTCCATTTTATACTGGTGCGACACTCGCAGTTGTCATGCCAGAACCTTTATTTGACCTCATCATAGGCAATATTTCCGGTGTCAAGGATAGTTGCACCGATGATGACGCTACTCAGACTTCGGCTGCTGCGGTAACACGAGCCATGGCTGAGGCTTCAGACTGTGTTACCCCAGTGACCATTGAATCTCCGCAAGATCTGATGTGTAGCCAACTTGTTGTTCAAGAACAACATTCTGACCCAACACTTGCTGCCGTGCATAACAAACAAAAGGGTAGAGTGATAAAGTATTCATGGGGAGGTCGAGCCAAGTTCCTTCATAAACAAGGACGGCTCTACCGTGAGTCACAAACACCCGAGGGCGAGGTTCGACTGCAGTTTGTCGTTCCTGCCAAGTACCGCCAAGCAGTGTTAGAATGGGGTCATTGTTCAGCCTCAGGAGGTCACCTGGGCAAAAGGAAGACCCAGGGCCGTATCCGAGTTGACCTTTTCTGGCCAGGGATGGGATGAGACAGATAGTTTTGTGCGTTCCTGCAATGTGTGTCCATGTAACACCAATCAGGGACATGTCCTTCCTGTGCCGTTTGTGACCACACTTGTAATCTCTGAGTCAGTTGAAAGACAGGGCATTGGTAATGTGGGTGTAGACCTGATGTCTCACCTACTAACTGCTTACTAACTAGCAACTGTTGTATGCTGGGTTCCGTAAGATAGGCGTCCTCAGAGATTTGAGTAATCCAAGGACCAGCCTGGTTCCCAGTCAAAAGTGTAGACCTGACATCTCACTTGTTGGCCCCACAGGACACAGTATGTCCAGGGCCTGTACATACACATGTACTGTAGGTTAAGGGGGAAGTTCGAGAGAGAACTCCGCAGAGGCGACTCGAGGCTACGTGAGCCCGAGTTTGCGCAAGGATTCCCAGCTCCCCGATATGAATATAAGTAAGGTAGGTTAAGGGGGGAAGTTTGAGAACTCCGCAGAGGCGACTCGAGGCTACGTGAGCTCGAGTTTGCACAAGGATTCTCAAGTCCCCGATATTAATATAGGCACTAGGTTAAGGCACAGGTTGAGGACCCATGTGCAATTCAAGGCTACGTGAGCCCGAGTTTGCATAAGGATTCTCAACTTGCCGACACTAATCGTAAGTGTAGAGTTAAGTTTAACCAGTAAACTACACGAGTCCTCGAGACAACGGCGTCCAGGGACTACGTTTCCTGGTTAATAATCGACCTAATAAATTAATGGCGACCTCGAATGTACGAAGCTTAGGCTGTCACTTGTATTTTTCAGCTAGAGCGTACCTTTCGTAGCATGTACTGACTGCTAGGCAGAGAGAGTAATTGTAACGTAATAAGAATTTTTGTCTCATTGACACTTTTGATGCTCCACCTTAATTGATTTTGCAGGTACAGCAATGGGTGTAGCAGTTTTGCTGTGCGGGCCAGCTGATCATCTGCCACACACTACCGCCTCTTCTCCTCTGCCTTCATTGTCGCCATATTATTAATATTACTGTGTCATTTTACACGTAGGTACAGTTACACTACAACTGTCACACCTACACCGTGTATTACATACACCACGCTACAAAACAATTAGTTGTCAGTGTTAATGGAGCGAACTTTCGCTCAGTTTGACCTGAGTATAGGATTTTCACCATCGTCACGGAGTTTTTTCCCTCAAGCTTGCCTCTATTAACCTAAATACGAGGTTTTTACGCTCATTGGCGATAGCGATTTTCTCCTGTAGCAGGATAGCACACACACCACAATATGAATCTTGTGTGACTGAGTTAGGATGTGTACATATATATATATATATATATATATATATCCACAAATTTTTTCCCATAAGGAAAAAATTCATTTTGTAGGGGCGTAATGTCACGAATCAAATTCGCGACATTTTCCTTTTGTGAGAAACCACGAACTATTAGTGGAAAACTTACTGTGTATCGCTCAGTTAACCGTTTCTCTCTCCATTTCGGTGGTATACTTTTCAAAACATTCGTCACTGTTTCAAAAGTGACCGATCTAATGCACGTCATTAAGTGCTCTACTGAGCGATATTATTGTTTCTTTATTGTTCACCCCTGCCTGCCTCGACCATTAACCCGTCACGTCCCGAAGTTTTCCGCACCTCCGACATCCCCCAGTCCCGAGGTATTTTTGATTTTTTTTTTTTTGGCTAAAACCTTCGCTTTTGGTGAGAAACATCGAAAATTCATAGAGAAATCGCTCACCTGAGGTTTAAAGTGCCCAATCCAGGTAGGAGTTCCTCCTTACCTGAGTGGGTTTTCTAACATGCTGGCACCAAAGAAAACGAGTTCTATGGGAGGGTAACTATTTTATCCACTCATAAACGGTATTTATTTATTTACTTGGTACGAATGTATATGTAGTATGACAGTATATTGGTTTTCAAGCAGTAATAAAGGCATTATAAGCATTGTTTCACTCACTAACTAATCACCATACCTGACCTATTTTTGCCACACTACCTGATCATTATTTCTGGCTGTTTCTTCTTCTAATGCTATGTAAACATTGTCCTCCACATTGTCATCCATTGGGGAATCACTCTGGCCCTGAATAACTTTACTAGCCAGGTCACTGGCAACAGGTCCTTTGCCAAGACAATGTCGTGAGGGGGGGAGGGGGAGGTTATGCAGTGTAAGGCATTGTCCCTGCTTGGTATCTTGTACAGGAATAGAGGAAGGTGTCCCGTGTATACATACGAAAAATCACGTGCGAAAATTGAAAATTGTGCAAATTAGCGACCTTGCAATTGCACGACGTACTGGTACGTCGCCGGGACGGGCAAATGCAAATCGTTGCAACGTACCCATACGTCTTCGGGACGGGGCGGGTTAAAAGAAATGCGGCCATAGCGCTCACTTTCTTTCCCACGAGTTAGTAAGTCAAGTGTCCGTCGTGACGGAGTGAGGTTCTGTGCTCCAGCAGTGAGAGTAGTGAGAGGTCAGCTAGCACCCAGACTCCACTAGACTACAGTTCTCCAGGCTCCCACCCTTCATTGGTGATACACCACATTCATTGACCAGTATTTCCTTTCCGTGTTCCTAGACTTAGAGTTTAGTTAAGGTGCTTTCCTAGGCGTAAGAATTTAGCTTTTGAGTGAGTGAGTACGATCTCTTTATTTGAATTCATCTGAAATGTAATGTTAAATTTATTTCTGGGAGGAATGAAAAAAGTGTTTAAATGTCGTTCGCTTAGAATGGATGTAAAGAGAAGGCTGTATGAGGGTGTTGTGGTACCGACTGCATTATATGGGGCTGAAACATGGAATATGGGTGTAGCAGAGAGGAAAAGTTTGAATGTAATGGAGATGAGGTGTCTGAGGAGTATGTGTGGAGTGAAGCGTATGGATCGGGTGCGAAATGATGAAGTGCGAAGGAGAACTGGAGTTGTTCAGGAGATGGCTGGTAGAGTTGAGCAGAGGGTGTTGCGATGGTTTGGGCATATGGAGAGAATGGATAATGAGCGATTGGTGAAAAAGATAACTAGATCTGATGTGAGAGGTGTAAGGCTGAGAGGAAGGCCACGAATAGGATGGATGGATAGTGTGAAGAGAGCGCTGGATGCGAGAGGGATGTCTGTTGAGCAAGGAAGAGTGGCTGTGCGTGACAGAAATAAATGGAGAGAAATTGTGAATAAATAAGTGATGACGCAGCCCTGAGGGGATATTCTCCCGCATTTGGTCTGATCAGCTAGTCAGGTCAGGTGCGGGTAAGGGGATGGGTATGTTATGATGTGGCAGGGGTAAACCAGTTCTGCTGTCGGGCCCTGCTGCGGATGTCACTGATTGCATTGCGCAGTTGACCCTTGTGCGGTGTGGTGCGGTGAGGATCTGTCCGTTCTCCCCTTTGGGGCTAAGATGTGAATGAATGTGTTTAAATGGATGAGTAAATGGAGAGTGTGTCGTCCTGTCTCGGCTACCTCCCTTTCCTTGGGGGAAGCAGCCTAGGTATATAGATAGATAGATAGTAATCAATAAATTTAACAGTTCTTTTTCTTGAGCTTAATGTAATGTAAACTCGTGTTTCATTTCTCCACAATTAAGCTTATTTCCCTTATAGCTCCTAGCTTGCATAAACGTTTGCCATTCATAACTGGTACTTAGGCCAGTCTTGTTGTATTAAGCTTAAAATCCATTGTGCCTTCTAGGAGTTACGCATCAGCAAGAACCTGATATTATTAATAGTATTAGTTATTTATTGTCAGGGGTGAAGTAACTTTCTCCAGAGGCTAACAGTACTAATAAACAGCAATTGAGTAATTAGTCTCTGCTGTGTACTGTTGAGAAAGTTTATAAATTCTCGTTCTTAGAGAATCGTGCGAAGCAAGCCAGTGTAAAGTAATCATTGCTTGATTTAGCAAGACAATCATTGTTCCTGCTGTTCAGTATTGAACATTATCATTATCATTCTAATAATTGCATTTATTTAAAAAAAAACCGTGACACCTCTACCCCGCTATTTCACTGCCCTGCTCCCAGCTCACACCTCTCTCATATACCTCTCTACTCCATTCCTCCATCTCATCCTTGACCTCCCCCTCCCTCTACTCCCCTCAACCTCACTCGCATACACTCTCCTCGTCAGTCTCTCGCTCTTCAACTTCTCCACATGGCAAAACCACCTCAGTGTGTTTCTCCTAACGCTTCCTATCACATCCACATCCACACAACAATGCTCCTTCGCTTCCTCATTTGTCTGTCTGTCCCTCCATATAACTCCACATGCGCTTTTCAAATAACTCTTTTCTACTCCCCTCACTCCTGAATTGTGTACCCCCAATATGGTCAAAGCTTCACTTCCGTACGTTTGAGTTGGTATCAGAATGCTGTCATGCAGTAACTTTTTTCCTTCCATGCTCACTTCCTTGTTTCTTATCGTTGTTTTCAAGGAACCAACAACCATTCTTCCTTGTTGTTCCCTTTCAAGCACTTCATCCCCTAAACTTCCATCCTTAATAATCACACTACCCAAGTACTTAGACGCACTCACATTTTCCATTTCTCCTCGTCCAACCTCACTGTACAGTACATTCAGTGACTTCATTCCTCTCGAGAACAATAACTTTACTCTTCCTTGCATTGAACCTTAGATTCAGTTTCTTACACACACTCCCAGACTCATTCACCAAGCCTTGATGCTCCCTTTCGCCTTCACTTAACAACAGAGTATCATCTGCAAACAACAGTACAGTGAGTTTCTACACACTGCTCTCTCTCATTAGGGCCGCTCCAACATCCCTATCTTGTATCTCTGCCCTACCTTGTATCTATTTTATAACCCAATCCATATACAGATTGAACAACCATGGAGTTATGACACATCCTAGTATCAATCCAACCTTCTAACAGCAGAAACTCACTCAGTTCACTGTTCACATGCACTGCAGCCTTAGCATCCTCATACATACTGCTCGCGGCATGCAACAATTCCCAATTTTTCCACAGCCTTTCTCTATTCACCAAATCATATGCTTTCTCGAAATCCATGAGAGCCATATACAACTTGTTTCCCTTCTCTATAAACTTTTCCAGTATAGACTCAAGAATGATTATCTGATCTATATAATCTCTTCCCTTCCTAAAACATCCCTGTTTTTCTCCAACTGATTCCTCTGTTATTTCCGTAACTCTATCTTTAAGTATTCTACCATATACTTTTCCTAATACACTAAGAAGTCAAATGCCCCTATGCTTACCACACACTTCTTTCTTCCCTTTCCCATGGACTGGGGGGAAAATTATCCATGACTTCCAATCCTTCGGGGCTTTACTTCCTCCAAGGCCAATCTGCACATCTTGCACATCCATTTTACTAATATATCTCCCCCATGCATCAGCATTTCACCACACACCCCATCAAGTACTGTGGCTCTCCCCAATTTGACTTTCTTCATTGTTTCCACGACTTCCATCCTATTGATTTCTTCCTCTCTTATCAAATGCCTACTTCTCCCAGCCATTTCCCAACCACTTATACTCGCATTACATTCATTCTCTATTTTCAACAATTCCTTAAAGCGTTCTCTCCATCTGCTCACTTTCTCTCTCTTCTCCACTAGTAATCTGCCCATATTATCTTTCACTGCTCGACTAGCATCTTTTACACCCTAACTCTCTTTACCTCTTTCTAGAACAATTTCTTACATTCTCTCCAATTTACAATAAACTTCCAAATTCCTCATCCACTCTCTTCTTTCTCTTACTAATTCATTTACCTGTCTCTTCCTCTCTACACATAACTCTCTCTTCTGTCTCTCAGCTTCCACCATACCCCTGTTTCTCATCCACTCACAATATGCTTTCTTATTTTGTGCCACTGTTTGTCTCACCTCTTTTTTCCACTATTCTGTTCCTTTCACCCCGACTTAGTTTTCTCTTCACTCCACACACCACCTCACATGCTGCACAGATTTCTTCTGTGAAGATCTTGCACACATCTTCCACGTCCCCGATCTGCTCCAAATCATATTTACCCAATCACTCCTGCAATTCTCTTTCACATTTTGCCTTTTTTACATCCTCCTATGAACTTTCCATTCTCCTTGTGAAAACTACTTCCTCCTGTCCTTTCCTTCTTCTATTCCTGTACTTCATTTCAACCGTGACTTTCACCACCACCAAGTGTTGGTCAGAAAGTTCACTCTCCCAGCTTCTATATGCTCTTGCATCCATTACACACCTTCGCATGCTTTCATCCACACACACATAATCAATCCTCGCCTTCCGTTCATTAAGTTCACCAACCACATTTCTCATCACACGCCACGTATACGTAAGGGTCATTTTGTCTGAAGATGGTATTGGCTATCACCAACCCTCTCTCGGTACAAATGTCCACTCAAACACTATAATAATAATAATAATAATAATAATAATAATGCAAGATACAACCTCTCTTGCAACAGCACAATGTTACTGAGTGCTAAAGATGCAAAAAATAATATAAAACATAGCCTACGGGAATGCTGATTTTCAGAGAGAGAGAGAGAGAGAGAATGAGACAGAGGGAATTAACAGTAGACGAAAAAGTATGGAAAAAATGAAAATGAAGAGAAAGAAACAAAGCCTACCTTCCCAAGGATTACAAGATTATCAGACTCTGTCAATCTTAAGAACTTATATGCAAAGGAGAGAGAGAGAGAGAGAGAGAGAGAGAGAGAGAATTTCTCGTAAAATATGTTACATACTGTCATGCAGTAACTTTTTCACTTCCATGCTCACTTCCCTGTCTCTTATCACTGCTTTTAAAGAACCAGCAACCATTCTTTCTTCTTACATTAGAAGCACTCCACCTTATAAACATTCAACCTTAATAATCACACTGCCCACGTACGTAAACGCACTTAACTTTTCCATTTTCTCCTTGTCCAACCTCACTGTACATTGTGACTTCATTTCTCTCGACAACCATAACTTTACTCTTTCTCATATTCACCTTTAGATTCCGTTTCTTACACTCTCTCTCAAACTTATTCACCGAGCCTTGGTGCTCCCATTTGACTTCACTTAATAATGCAGTATCATCTACAATCAATAGTACAGGGAGTTTCTGCACACTGCCCTCTCATCAGGGCCGCTCCAACATCCACTGCCCTACCTTGTCTCTCTCTCTTATAACTCCATCCATAAACAAATTGAACAACCATCCACGTTTCAATTCATCCTTCAAACAAAAGAAATTCACTCAGTTCACTGTCCACATGCGCTGCAGCCTTAGCATCTTCATAGATGCTGCTCACGGCATTCAACAACTTCCCATCCTTCCACAATCCTTGTCTATTCACCCTGCCATTTGTTTTAAAGATAATGAATGGAGGATGGAAAAACAAAGGAAAAAAAAATTGTTCATGTGCCCAAAGGCATCCTTCATTCATAAAATATTTATAAGAACTGGATTTAAATTGAAGTGGATTAAATGTTTGTGGGAAACAACTCCCAGGAAGTGAATTCCAGAGAGTAGTAGTTCTGGGGATGCCTGATTTTGATAAGAAGAGACTCTGCATTGAGGGGGAGAGAGTGTGATTTCATGGGCGGTCCCAGCTGCCGAGTATTTCGGGAGAAAATGTGAAAGGGAGGCACAATTGAAGCCAGTTCGTCAGAGCATTTACGGTAAAAATATCGATAAAATAAGGCTAAAGAAGCAACATCTCTACGTACTGATAATGGAGGAAGGTCCTGTGTAGTGGCAGGATAATTGATTAATGTAATGGCTTTATTTTGAATTTTGTCCAACTGCCTCAGTTCAACCGCTCCACATCCACTCCACAGTGGTGAATAGTATTCGACCTGAGAACGCACATGACTTTTGTATATTGTGGCCATCTGCTTGTCACTGAAGAACATAAGTCCCAATTTTCTGGAAGCATTATTAGCAAGGAATTTAACATAAGGTGTCTAGCTTAGGTTGGGGTTTAGAGTAACACCTAGGATATCAATTGTAGTGGATATGGGAATATTGACAGCATTTAAAATTATGAGAGTCTGAGGGTATTTTCTGTTGGAGAAATTAATGTATTTAGTTTTCTGAGCATTAAATGAGACCAGATTTGATTGTCCCCATTGATTAATGTTGGAAAGGTCCTGGTTCAGAGAAAGTGCTGTGTTTAGTTGGGAATTTATAATATCAAATTATGTAAAGGAGGTACTAAATATGAAAGAACTATGAAGGGTCGAGTCACCAGCATAAGAGTGTATTGGGTTGTGAGTGACAGGTAGGAGGCCATTAATATGAATGAGAAAGGGGCTTGGTGCCAAAACTGATCCCCGAGGTTCGCCAGCATTTTATGGAATGAAACTGATAATAAATTCCTTCTACAATGACCCATATTTTTCTGTTATGAAGGTAAGAAGAAATAAGAGGAACCATGATGCAAGGCCATAGTGTGACATCTTAGACAATAAGGCCCGGTGTCATATTTTGTCAGATGCTTTTGATATTTCAAGTGCTATTGTGTGTGTTTCACCGTCTTGGTCAATTGTTTTGTTAATGTGATGAGTAAGAAGGCAAAGAATGTCTACAGTTGAACATTCTTGTCTAAATCTATACTGCCGATCATTGATTAATTTATTGATTTCTAGATGCTTGATTATGTGTTTGTTAATTAGTGTCTCAAAAACTTCACCGAGAATGGAAGTTATTGCAATTGGTCTATAGTTCGATGGATCAGAAGTTACCCTCTTTTTAGGAACAGGGTGAATATTTGCTTCTTTCCAAGAGACTGGAAAACTTGAGGTACGGATGCATAAGTGGAAAAGTTTTGTCAATACAGGAGCCAACACTGAGGAGAAATTTTTAAATACTACTGAAGGAATTTCATCTGGAGCAGTAGCTTTGTCTGCTGAGACGATCTGTAATACAGCTTGTACGTATCTGGTGTGAATCATGAAAGGAGGTATTTGCGGGGAATCAAAATCATCTACAGGAATATTGTGAGTTTCTGAATTTAGAGATGAGTTTGTTGAAAAAATGTCAACAAGAAGTTTGGCTTTTCCACGTGGGTCACTTACTAGATTTCCACTGGGGGACTATAAAGCTGGATTAGAAGTGGTAGTGAAGTTAGTTTTGAATGATTTAGAGGTTGACCCAAATATTTTATCATTTGGGTTGTTTAGTAATTTGTTAGCCTGTCTATGTAGAAAGTTTGATTTAGAATGATTGATAATAGTTTTGGCATGGTTTCTGATATTTCTATAATAGTTAAAGGCTTCCTTGGTTTTGGTCGTTGTGTAAGGCTATAGAACTATTGTTTTATGTTCTGTTTCTCTAGTACAATCCTGGTCAAACCATTTAGAAAAATTACATCTTTTTCTGGAACTATGACGGGGAATGATTGTTTCCATGCCGACTTCAATGAAATATGCTTTTTCGAAATCCATGAAGGCCGCATACTTCTTTCCCTTCTCTAGAGACTTTTCCACTGAAGACTTAAGAATGATTATCTGATCTATACAACCTCTTCCCTTCCTAAAACCTCCCTGGTTTTCTCCAACTAATTCCTCT
>NC_137033.1:36745288-36805288 GCF_032717465.1 Coenobita brevimanus | reverse complement strand
ATGAAGTGATCAAATGGACTGTAATCAAAATAGACCAGCTGATATATTCGTTACTTAAGCTACATGAAATAGGAAAAAGGGGGGAGGGGTGATTTAGTATGAGGTGTTAGGCAGTGGCTTGAATGGATGATCTGCAATGATGGAGAGAAGCGCCAGTCTCATTATTCAGTACAAGGTGGATCAGGGGAAAATATGACCACTTTAACTCATGAACATATATGATGACTTAGTACACGAGGGAGAAAAAAAGGGGGGGGAGGAGGATGAGAGTTCGACACTAACCTGCAGTGATGGAAAGAAGCGTCGGTCTCATTGCTTGGCGTGGTTTCCCCCGCCTTGTACAAGCATTACAGACAGTGTTCAGGACTCGGCTAAAAACTTTAATTGATTACTTTATACTATTATCTACTCTCTAGGATCTTCAAAGAATACAAAAGATACGTTTGCACTTAACATACGTAGATAAATGACTTATGATGTTGAAAATTTTTGTAATAAACATACAGGAACTTTAATCATGACAAAGCCAAATCAATGAGGAATTAGAACAGTTTTATTACCCGTGTCGGTTTATATGCCTACGTAACGGTAAACAAGACTTTGATAACATGAAGTTCGCACCTCACTAATGATTACCATCAGCAACTTTACTTCAGACAGCTCTCAGTCACCAATGTATAGGACAAAAGGGGAATATCATTAACTTTGGCATATAAATCTCTAGATCAGAATACGAAGAAAGACATTCAAGATTTTTAATCTCTCTTAAAATTTCTGTGGCTATACGCCTTTGTTAGAAAAAAGCTGGTCCATATGTATAATAATTAATCATATTCAAATCAATGCTTGACTTAGTACTGTCTATATCAGAATTATGGTCACATTATGAATATCAATTAAGACTAGACTTAAATACAAAACTTAATGGTTAAATCATGAACTGTACAGACTGTATTAATATTACCTAAGATTACACTTACATTACTAACTTATACTAATACTTATACCGCCACATGCCAATGCCATTTTAAAATGGTCTGACAATGCTGCGACCAGTGCCAGTGCCGTTTTAAAATGGTCTAAAATAAAAAACTTCACTGTGACTGCATTTTTCAAGATTCGTGGGTAAAAACTGGCAGGCATGTAAGGTAACTGTTCCTCTACCATCCCCCAGGCTGTCAAGGCCATACACTCACTCACTTCCCCCCTCACGCTTGCTCTGCCTCACTCTGCCTGTGTGCCTCACCCAGTGCTATACATAGTGAAGGCATTTTGTAAATAATTTCATGTAAGTGTAAGTTGTAAATATTTTCTTGTAAGTTTAAGGACTATATAGTGAAGTCAAGTTGTAAATACCTTCTTGTCAGTGCCAGGACTGTACATAATGAAGTCAGGTTGTACCTATCTTCAAGTAAGTGTACGATAATGCATTTACAGTGAGAGAGACACACAAATTGTGACAGATGGTGAAGTAATAAGTAATCAGAAAAGTGTACTGTACATTGCTATACCTTCCCAGCATAAATACCTGAGCATACCTTACACAGAGAACGGCTTTCTCTCACATATGTGGTGAGCATGAGAGAGCGGCTATACCTGTAAACGAGTATGCAGGACTCAAACTGATTTCCGAGCCTCGGTGAGCATTTTAATGGCGAAATTTGTTGTTTCCACATCAAAATCTATCATTATAGCCAAAAAAAAAAAGGGTTGAAATATGGCCGGCACTGGGGTGACCCATAGGGCTAAAAATAGCTGGCACACGGTGGGTTAAAATTATGACACTACATTACAACTAATCCACTATAAATGTGTATAATAATACATATGAGTGTCCTTGTGTCTGTGTATCTGCCAACCACATTTTCCCTGTCCCACCGTCGGCAACTCGTCACTTACCCTCCACTGCTGCCCCAGTTGCACCCCCCCCTCTCTCCCTACTCCTTCCCCACTCCGACACCTCACCTCCCCTCGCCTCTTCCTTGGGTCACCAAGCCTGTTGTCCACCCTTTACCTGTGAATAAACGTCGTGTGCGTTAATAATAATAATAATAATAATAACAACAACAACAACATAGATGTGTAGTGTTCCTAACATTCCATATAAAAACTGCAGACCCAAAAGTGCCTATATTACAGAGCACTGATATATTAACAAAGGAACCGACCACAGACTGTTCTTATCATCAACAATGGACCTTCCCCATAGCATTTCATCATAGTAATACAACCCATTGTAGTCCTTTGTGGGATCACATCTGTTTGGGAAAAATAGCATGGAGAACGGCATGCCTACACCCCACTAAAATGCACGTGACGTTTCACTGACATCCATCAAATTGCCTAGGAAGAGGTATTGGACAAACAAACAAACAACTGAACATAGACAGAGGCCGAATGTCTTGCGTCGGTACATGACGACCTGACAAAATTTTTATCATCCTGCTTTGCAGGTATCATAATAATAATGATGATGATAATAATGGTGATGATGGTAATAATGATGAAAATAATGATGATGATGATGATGATAAAAATAATCACATGTTATTAGGCACGATACAGAGGAGGACAAACGGTGAAACAGCATGTGTTGACGCAATGCAATATCTGTTTGCCATGACAGAAGGTTGGGTTGCTGTCAAACATTAATATAGTCAGTATTACTATAACCTTACCATTACAGAGTATTATGGCACTGTTTGCTTTCATATGCCAAAGCTATGTCCATGTGTTTTATCAGGGAGATTATGATGTTTGTCCATCTCTGTATCGTGCCAAATAACATGTGACTACTACTACTACTACTACTACAACTACTATCATTATTATTATTATTATTATAACTATTATGTCACCTGCAAAGCAGGATGGTAACAGTTTTGTTAGGTCGTCATATACCGATGCGAGACATTCTACTTCCGTCTACTGTATGTCCAGTCGTTTGTTTGTTTTCACATGCGTATTTTAGTCGGTTGCAGGCATGTCGTGCACCATGTATTTTTCCCAAACAGCTGTAGTGATCCCACAAAAGACTACAATGGGATGTATTACTATGGTGAAGTGCTATAGGGAAGGTCCAGTGGTGATGATAAGAACGGTCTGTGGTCGGTTGTGTGTTTAATATATCAGTGCTCTGTAATATAGGCACTTATGGGTCTGCAGTTTTTAGATGTAATGCTAGGAAGATAACACATCTATGTTGTTGTTACTTTTACAATTATAATTATTGCCCACCTTTAGAAGACTGAGCGATAATGTTTTTGCCTGTATCTGTGTGTCTGTCAGTGTGTGTGTGTGTGTGTGTGTGTGTGTGTGTGTGAACATGAAACCTTCAGGGTCTCAAGATATGGCCAAAATCTTGGACAATTTCGAAAATGGGCACTCGGGGTCAACATCAAGGTCACCGAAATGGCTGCCAAAAGTCAACTAGTTCTTATTGCCCGCCTTTAGCACCATCATATCTCATGAACGCCTTGAGATATCAAGATGAAACCTTCAGGGTATTATGATATGGCCTAAATCTTGGTCTTGGCTAACAACATATTCCGGCAGGTGATTAGCATTCGGCTCCCAATTGCCCTTCTTTCATTATTAATACATAGCACGTATATTCACCGATAAACGGTGGACAACAGGCTTGATGACCAAGGGAAGAGGTGAGGGGCGGTGTGATGTCGGAGTAGGGTCGATGATGGTTGGGAGAGAGGGGGGTGCAACTGAGGCAGCAGTGGTAAGTGACGAGTTGTCGACGGTGGGACGGAAAATGTGGTTGGCAGATACATAGACACAAGGACAACCATATGTATTATTATACAGATTTATAGTGGCTTAGTTGTAAGAGTAGCAGTAGCTGTATCGTGAGGGGAAACTAGACAGTCAGTGGGAAAAGGGGGGTTAGTAGTGGTAGTGCCAATAATGGTAGTAACAGATTCAGCTATCTTGTGCTAACGTTGTTTGTGTGGGAGTGATGCTGTAACGAATAATGTAATACAGTAGGGGTTATAGGACCGGACGACTAGAAACCCGCTAAGGAATATGATGGCATGCAGTAAGAGGATCCTGGGAAGTAAGAATAATAGAAGAGAGACTGAGGGAAAATAATGTACGTATGCGGTGAAGCAACAGTTAAGGCCTGATAACGGGGCGGAGCAGGATACAACAGATGTTTCTTCGTTGTCTCATAATGTTTTGTGTTGTTTACTTCTAATTTCATCTGGTTATTGGAGAATGCTCTCCGCTGCCAATCGCCATGTGGTTTATTTGTCCACAAAATAATTTTAACATAACCATCTGCACAGCTACTGTGGGAATCAGCATTAAATCCACAATCACTCTACATTACAGTATGGCTATAGACAATCCAGGAATAACATCTTCACAAAAATCATCACTGCAGTGATAATGACCAGTCGAACCTTATATACAACTGGCTCTGTGCTTTTTTTGTATGATGAGGATCCGAAACAGATGGGTTGAGTCTGGACCAGTTTCACAGGACTCCACGATAACATAATAGTCTGTGTTATATCCTATGTATGTTATGAATGCATAATATTTTGCAGGTGAATAGCATGGAAATCTTTCATATCCAAAATCATTAAGTTTCTCACCATTCACCTTGTAGCTCCATACAAAACTACCGCTCACGGTTGTCAATTCGCCGGCGCTCTCTCTAACCGATTTCCACTTCATACCACCGGGGGGGATACAGAGACTTAAGTGCGTGGGTGTAGCCTACATCACGTGCGAGGAGCCCTTAAGTTTTCAGGTGAAGTGATAAGTGTAAGTATGATGCCATGGCAAGTGAGATGAGCTTCAAGGATGGTGACCAAGTTTTGTAATACAATCCTCAGCAAAAGAAGGGAGTCACCGAAGCTGCAGAGCCCATGGGACGGGCCTTACACTGTGTTGGACAGCCTATCAGACGTATCGTATCAGATTCGGGGAGACAGGAAGTTTCGTCCAAAGGTGGTACACGTGAACCGTCTGTGGCAGTACCATGGGCCAGGATAGTACAGCTGGGATGTCTCCGAGGAATCGTGCTCTCCCACAGCCGAGGATGTTCAGGAGAACCATGGAGCTGAGGTGCAAGAGGATGGTAACGGTTTCCCAAGGGAAGATGTGAATCAGGAAGAGGACCAAGACCTTCCAGGTGGAGTGGACTGTGTGGAGGAGCAAGGACGTCATCGGAAGCGGCATAGATGACGACCTGATAAGTTGAAGGATTATTTTGTGTATAGTTAGATGTTTCATTAGGATTAATGATGTTTGTATATATTGTGTTGTTTTGTCCAGACAACAAAGAACTACGGAGGGGGTAGTGTTAAGAAGCGAGATTTACCAGTTAGGTAGCGAGATCTTTCTTGACGTTTCCCATACCGTAGCTTCGGTATGAGTTAGAGTTGCCAGTCTGCCTGCTGTTTGTGAGCATAGTTGTTTCGTAAGTTATGCATTAATTTTTGTGCTCTTTTTCTCTATAATGTTTCATTTACGTGATTGTTTTTTAAATTGTGTATTTTGATTTAAGTTTGTATTCTAAATAATTTTGAGTGTTAGGCAGTGTGGAAGAGCTCAGGCATATTTTGATTGTCTCCGAATTGTTAACTGTTTTTGCCAGGGGAAGGTACAGGACCAGCACATCCTAGAATGCTGGAGAAGCAAGGAAGGTTATATAAGGATGGGGAAGAGACTAGAGCAGTTCAGTCGGTTTTCAGTTCAGTTTGAGTGTAATGCAGTGTCAGTGCAGTGATGTTTGTGAAGTGTTGCTGGGAAACATTAAGTGTAATATTATTGCAGTTAGTGATGAATATCTTCGGTACTTTTTCTTACCTAATTGTTCTTACCTAATTGTATCTTTACAGGAACGAGTCAAACTCGTACTGTCCCGTGTCTTAAACCATTTTTATCGTACATATCCTTGAATTTATGAATTGTTTTGGCACACACTGTTTCATTTGGTACTGCATTCCACTGATCAGTTGCCCTATATGGGAAACTAAATTTCCTTTATCGTCTCTCTTTTTATGCATTTTTTTTTTGGAGTGTCCTCTTGCTGATGCATCCCCATAGGTTACGTAATCATTTATAACTACTTTCTCCTTCCCTGATATGCATTTGTATAGCGTAATCATGTCTCCTCTTTTTCTTCTCTCCTGTAGTGTAGGTAGATTCAGTTTTTCTAGTCTTTCTTCGTAGCTTAGATCCGTTAAGCTTGGTACTCATCCTGTAGCGGCCCTTTGAACTTTTTCAATCTTATCTATGTGTTTTTTGAGATGATGACTCCAGACTACTGACGCATACTCCAGGGTTGGTCTGATAATGGATGTTATTATCTTTCTTAGCATGTCTTCATTTATGTATGTCAATGCTATTCTCATATTTGCAAGCAGTGTATACATGTTTCGTACCTTTTCACTGATGTGGTCAGCCGGAGATAGTCTGTTATTGATAATCACACCTAGGTCCTTCTCTTTTTCCGATGTGTGTAGGGTTTTGCTTCCTAACATATAATCCCAATCAGGTCTTTTTCCACTTTTACCAAACTTGATTACATGACACTTGTCCATATTGAATTCCATTTGCCATGTATTGCTCCATTCATGAAGTTTATTTAGTTCTTCTTGTAGCTCTTTACATGAGTCTGTGTTAGTAATTCTCCTTTGTATATTTTCATCATCAGCAAACATATTTAGATAGCTTTCATTTCCGATGTTACTGTCTATATCATTTATATACACTAAAAGGATAATTGGTGCCAGCACTGAGCCCTGTGAAACTCCGCTAGTCACTTCTCTCCATGACGAGTAATTTTCCCTTAGTTCTGATCTCATTTCTCTTTTTATGAGAAAATCTTGCATCCAACAAAACAGTGTGCCTCGGATTCCTCCTTGATGGTACAGTTTCCATAAAAGTCTTTGGTGTGGTACTCTGTCAAATGCTTTCTTGAAATCTAAATAGATACTGTCCACCCATCCTCCTCTGTTCAGTAATGTTTCTGTTACCCTATCATAGTAGCTCAACAGATTAGTAACACATGATTTTCCCTTTCTGAAACCAAACTGTGTTCTTCTAGATGATTTACCCAAATTTTTCTTATCAGCTTTTCTAATACCTTGCTTACAACACTGGTTAGTGATACTGGTCGGTAGTTGAGTGGATTTTGTCTCTTCCCCTGCTTGAATAAGGGAACAATGCTTGATTTTTTCCAAATATCAGGTAGTTTACCTTGTCCCAAGGATTCCTTGAAAATAAAAAAAATAATGGTTTACTTAACTCCTTTCACGTTCATGTAGCACCCAACATGAACTTTCATCAGGACCTTTGTCCAATTTACTTAGCTCTTCTGTATTTCTTTTTCTGATATTTGTATATCTGGTAGTATGTGTGGGCATGCATGTTCTATATAATCCCTCTCAAAACTTTTTTTCTTCTGTAAAGACTAATTGGAAATTCTTATTTAGTGCTTCACAAATATCCTTCTCTTGTGTGTAGGTGATCCCTTCATCCGTAATGGATTGTATTTTATCTTTTACTCTGGTTTTGCTTCGGATGTAGCTGTAAAATAGCTTCGTTTGATCACTATTTTATTTACGATGTCCTCCTCAAACTGTTTTTGGGCTTCCCTCCTTATTCTTGTATAATCGTTTCTCGCCTGTTTATAGTTGTTATATGCTCTTTCACTATTGTGTCTTCTGTATATACAGTATTCCACAACAAATCCCCCTTTTTTTTTTTTTTTTACATTCTGTATTCAACCATTTCTTTATTTTATTTTCTGCCTCTTTGTGCTGTGGGATGTACTTCTGGACTCCTATTTCATAAAGTTCACAGAATTTTCTATATATAACATTTAAATCTTGTCCCCTAAGCACTTTTTCCCAATCTGTTTCTAAGAAGTATTTCTTTAGGTCTTGATAGTTGCCCTTTTTGTAGTCAAGTCTCTTTCTGTAACTTTCATTACTATTAACTACGTCATATGAAATCCTGAAGTTGTAACTTAATACTGCGTGTGTGGGAAATATTTCCCCCCAGAGCAGTTGCACTCTTTACTTTTATCATAGTTATCCCTGGTTAAAGGCAGAGAAAAACTTGAGACCGTTGTTAATTGTTCGAGCGGTTTTTATAACCCAGAAATTACGTTCTCTTTAATAATTCTTGTTATTGATAAATTAAATGCTACTGCGTTTAACCCCCATGGACAAACTATACATTGTAAATACATGTAATTATGTGGTATTTTCCGCTGACCTAAACTGCGTCTGCACGTTAGATGACGTGGCGAGTAGGGAAAGATTCTCGAGTTAAGCAGATGTGGAATTAAGATATTTATACAGTTAAAGGGAATATTTGGTTTAATTTTAGTTTAAGAAAAACTAAGATTAATTTGTTAGATTCGCCCTGTATATATCATGATGTAATCTAACTGTGTTTAGTACTGTAATTAATTAATAGTTGGCAACCTACCATTCTATGAGGGAGGTATATCCTGCCGCGCACGCACTCTGCTCCCAGACCTTGTGGAGTTAACACTAGGTTCCTAGACATAGTTAAGCTAGCACTGTTGTACATAAGCACCTAAAGGATGCCTGATTGCTCAAGCAGCTTCAGCTAAGCAGCCCCATCGTCATCGGTTATCGATCACTCGCTCTTCACTAGCTAAGTAACCTTTACGAATTGGCCAATTCAAGGGGGGATTAGCTATGAGATCGAAGACAAATAGTTATTGTAGGTGAGTTAAGGTTAAGTTACGTTTCACCTAACTCTATGAGACTTGTTTGATTTACTTAGACAACTTTATGGAAAAGTAACGACTTACGAGTTTTTTACCATAACTATTAAACTTTTTTCACATTTTTGGTGCCCCGACCGAGTGAGGAGAGCCGATGTGTGCAAAGGCGCTGAATGTGTTTAAAGTTGCTTTTTTGGGGCACAGTTTACTACCATGTTCGGTTGAAGTGGAAGACGTGGACATACGTGTCGATAGAGCTCCGGGAGGAAAGGCAAGCTCTTTCTTTGAGATGAAAGGCTGAATGCCGTACTAGACTGGAAGCCTGACCGTACGGTCCTGTTCCTTGGAGGAAATGATGTCCATGGGGACGTGGAGGTCAATGAAGTAGTGGAGAATATTTTAGCAGTGGTAGGAGCCATAGACGGCTCTTGTAAATCCTCAGTAGCCATAACTCTCCTCGAGCCAAGGAACCTGCCATATGGCTCTCCAGTTTGTTATGGAACATATAAATTAATTAGCAGAGCTGTAAACCGAAAGTTGCAACGGATCAGGAAGGGAAGGGATTTCATACATTTTAATGCCAAGCCCTTCCAAGCAATGTTGAAAGCTGATGGTATTCATTGGAACCGTCATGGTAGGGAAGCGGTTCTTCAGAAATTTATAAATTATGTAGAACATAAGAAAGGAGAATTCTATGCTGCACAAGCTATGTGGGGGCCTATGGAGTATTGAGGTAATTCTGAGCTCGGGGAATATGGGTGTTTTGGCAATTGAGTGTGGGGATGAAATAGAACCCTAGAGGTTTAATAACCCTGGGGGATAGGTTTTAATTATGGACCTAATCCCTACACTTCTCAAGATTAAATGAATAATTAGCTGAGCTGTGATGAATATTTCGAAATTGGGAGGGGGGATAATTTGCACAAAGAGGACCTAATCCCTACCCTCTACAAAATATAAAATAATCAGATCATTACTAAGTTGAGGTAAATTTGTGGTTGGAATTCATAATTAAATTATTAAATTAGATCTCCGTCAACATGTCTGTTTCTTTATTGTAAAGATCTTCTAGTAGTAAGGCAGGATGGGTAACTAGAGCCCTAAATGACTGTAACCAGTCGTTGGACCAAATACCTCTGTCGAAGGAGAGAATAAATAGTCTCGTAAATATCCTGAAAGATCGATGGAATAAGTACGAAGAGAGTTACTTAACTTTAGAAGCGGCTATAGTAAAGGCTGAGAATAAGGAACTCAGAGTCAGAAACTACGAAGTTTGAAAATAAATTAGAAGAATACTTAACTGTAGTAAAGACAGTAGAGTCAAAATTAGCTGACACTGCCGCGGAAACACAAGTTGTGGCACAGCAGAGTAGAGCTGTGTTACCACAATTAACGCTTCCGGAGTTTGATGGGGAGCAGAACTGGAAATCCTTTTGGGATCAGTTCAAATATTTGGTACACGATAGAACAGATCTCCCTAAAGTCAGCAAACTTACGTATTTGTTAGGACAGGTCAAAGGAACACCATATCAACTGATAAAAGAATTACCAGCAGAAGAAAATAATTATGAGGTGGCTTTGACCATCCTTAGACAAAATTACGAAGACAGGGCGCAAGTTTTAAATCAATTACTGAAGGCTCTAATAGAATTACCCACGCCTAGGCACGATTTTGATTCCTTGCAAAAATTTAGAATTGCAATAAGTTGTAATTTAAAGGCCTTAGGTACTTACGAAGATATTAAGACATCAGATTGGGTGCTTTCAAGAACTGTGTCCTTAAAGCTAACACCGAAAACCAAGGATGCTTTGTATGGTAGGTACCAGAAGGATAATTTCTCCTGTGAAGAGATTGAGGAAGGCTTGATCTCTGTAAACATTTGCAAGTAACATTAAACACTACTGAGGTCAAACAGAAGACTGAAGTAAAGAAAAAACCCACTAACCAACTGGTTGGGAAAGTTAAGTCAGAGAAGACTAAGTATGTGCCCAAAGAAGAGATAGGTACTTTCCTTAACTCCACAAAGGCCGAGGATAAAGTATTAAAGATAAGGAATAGACATGTTGAGGATATTAAGGAAGTAAAACCTTCCACGGTAAATGACAGGAAAGTTTGTGTCTTTTGTGGTGAGCAACATTCCAGTGGATCTTGTCAACAGTACCCTGATTATGCTTCTAGGGTAGGGAAGCTTCAGGAACTGGGGTGTAGTATAATCTGTATGAACTCCGAACATACTGCCGCGGACTGTAAGACTAAATTAAATCTTTGCTTTAAATGCAAAAAAGATCATCATCATAGCGCTTTATGCCCTAGGATGAAAATTGAGGTTCCTAAACCTGCAAGCGTCAATATGACAATTGCAAAAGGGAATGCTCCATTAGTAATGCCAGCTCCAGTACCAATAGCATATGTGAAAGTATTGTTTGAGAATAGAAACCAATTAGTATGTACTGTAGCCTACCCTGTTTGATACGGGTGCTCAGAAAACTTTCATTTCTGCAGCCATTGTGGAGAAATTAAAGTTACCAGTTATCGGCAAGGTATATCTAGCCATTACAGGATTCTTAACAACTAAGAAAGCTCAGTCTTTTGATTTAGTTAGATTTGTAATACAATTAGGCAGTTATAAATGCCGTATAACAGCAGCTGTGCTTGATAATATGGAGACAAGTATATACATAAAGGGATTGAAGGAAACCTCTGATCATCTACAAGGTTCAGGGATAAAGTTGGCTAAACGGAATGTGGAATCAGATACTGTGGGTCCCATAAAAATGATAATTGGTTCTGATTATTGTGGAAGATTCCTACATAGGACTTTCAAAAGGAATAAGGTACAGTAAAGTTGTTCAAGAGTCCAGGAGGTAACCTTATTATGGGTCAGTTGCCTTTTCCAAAACAAGTTAAAGGAGAGGCCAAGCTAGTAGACTCAGTCTTTGTTACCCCCACACAGTCATTGATGGTAGCTAGAATAGGTGCAGAATTAGAACCTACTCAGATAAATGACTTGTTGGATGAAAATATTGAACCTGTACACAAATTGTGGGACCTAGACAGTGTAGGTACACACTCTGAGGAACCAAACCCTGAAGATAAAATAACCTTGGATTTGTATAATCAGTCTGTGGAATTTAAGGATGGACAGTATTGGGTAGGATTACCACGGAAATTAAACCATTCAGAGTTACTAACAAATTACCAAGCAGCTAAAGCTCAGTTAAATTCTTTTCTAAGAAAGTTGAGAGATAAACCAGAACATCTGATCCTATATGATAATATTATTAAGGATCAATTGAAGAATAAATTTATAGAAGAGGTAGAATACCCTGTTAACCACAAAGAAGGACACTACTTACCACATCATGCTGTAAGCAAGGATTCAGTAACTACTCCCATAAGGATAGTATTCAACTGTAGTAGTAAAGCGTCCAAGGGATCAGCTAGCTTCAACGATTGCCTATACTCTGGACCTACACTAACACAGAAGTTAGGGAATGTGTTATTAAGATTTAGAGAGAAACCTTATGCTTACACAGCAGACATTAGTAAGGTTTTTCTCAGAATAGGACTGAGAGAGGAGGATAAGAAATTTACAAAATTCCTCTGGCCTCATGATCCTCAAAATGAGGATAGTCCATTGAAAACTTACTGTTTCCAATCGGTGCTCTTTGGCTCTTGTGCTAGTCCTTTCCTACTTTGCAACACTTTAAAGCATCATTTTGAAAATGCCAAATGTCCAGAAATAGGGCAGGCTTTTTATCTGGATAATTTGCAAGGTGTTGCTGATACAGAGTCGGATGCTTTGAAGGCTTATGAAGTAGCCAGTTCCGAATTTGGGAAGGGAAATTTGCCGTTACAGAGCTGGAATACAAATTCACCGCTTTTGAGTAATAAAATACAAGAGGACTATCCAGATTCTGACATTCCCAAATTTCAAAATGTGGTAGGTCTTAACTGGGATACAACAGCTGATGTAATAAGTTTGAAACCAATTAAGTTCTCTCCCCACTGTAGGGGGTCACCTTGATCTGGTGGTGGGGCTTGAAGCGTGGTTGGTAGTGACACCTACTTGGGAGGCATGCCTACCTTTGTAGGGTTCGGCATTTGTCGGCCTCGTGGACCAAGCACCCCCTACATCACTGGTAGAGGAGGCCTACTGGTGATGTCAGTCCCTGCCCATTTGCCATCTAGGGTGGGACTGTTGCCTCCCCACGTGTTTGCCGTGTGTGGCGTCCCGTAATGCTGGGAGACGGGAGTCCTGGAGGTTGAGCGATGCTGCATGGTGCACCCTGCAGCTAGCAATACACCTCTTTGGTCCCTTATTCTGGCTAGACGGGTGGCCTGGTTGGGCCCGACCAGGTCAAGCGGCTGGTCACTGGCTGGCCATCCAGGCTAGTCACCTAGTGGCTTTAGGGTCAAGCGGGCACTGGGGGACCTGGTGGCTCCTTTCGTCCTGGAGTCACCCTTGTCAGGGTCCCTTAGTGGTTACCTGAGTATACTTTCCCACTACCTCTGGGGTCGCCAGTGGTGTTTTCCCTGGCATATGGCCTCCCCTTGTTGGGCTCCATGGTGGGTGGAGGGGTGGGGGAATGAAGGTGGTTATTATTATAAATATGACTTCATATAACATTCCTGCAGCTGACGACCCTGGTTCCGTCTCTGACCATCCTTCACAGTCTCCCTCCTGTGCGCCACCTGTGCCTCTGGCTGGTGAGGCCCATAGTGCCATCCTGGAACCATACCTGCCTGGTTCCAGTGGTCTGCGAAGAAGAAGAGCCAGCAACAGACAACAACATCTTGTGGACATGCCCATATGGTCCTGCCGGGTGTCTTTGAGAGGGTAGATTTTCCAAGATACTACACCATTCGTACTTTGGATGGTCAGCCTATTGGGAATCTGGACATTTTTACTGTTCATCGGCGCATTATGTCAATCTGTGGGAGAGAGCCGAAGATTTCACCTCAGGGGGATGGTAGCCTCCTAGTGGAGGTTACATCGCCTGAAGAGGGTTCCCGGCTCCTGCCCAGTGTAAGGACCCGGATGCGTTGTTCACTTGTGTTCCTCATGCATTTTTCAGTCATAGTCGAGGTGTTGTTTTCTCCAAAGACTTACTGCGTTACAGTGAAGAGAAGCTGCTTGAAGAACTCCAGGTCCACAGGGTTGTTAAAGTGGAGAGGTTTTGGAAGAAGGTTGATGGTGTTCTTACCCCAACTCCATCCTTGTTGCTGACGTTCGACTGTACTGTTCTCCCTTCATCCATCAAGGTGGCTTGGTTGTCCCTTAGGGTCAAACCCTTTGTACCAAATCCACGACGCTGCTACCACTGTCAGATGTACAGGCATGTTGGGCGAGTCTGTCGTCGTTTGCAACAGGGCCTCCCAATGGTGTGTGTCAGTTGTGGAGAATCCACTCATGTAGGACAGGACTGTCCTGGACCTGTTTGTTGTTTGCACTGTGGTGAGGCACATCCTGCTTCATCTAAAGACTGTGCCCGGTTTTGCTTGGAGAAGGAGATCCTCCTCATCCGTAATCGTGATAAAATAAGCTTTGCTGAGGCCAGGAGTAGAGCCATGTCATCTATTTTCCGTAACGGAGTGTCTTATGCGTCAGTTTTGTCCGGTCATAGCCGTCCTCGTCGTCCTGTCCAGCAGCAGACTCGAGTTCCTCCTGTTGTGTCAGCTCCTATGCCTTCATCTGTTGATTCCATGCCAGTGCAACAATCTCCCGCACTTGAGACGGTTGCCACTACAGTTCAAGACTCGACCTCTACATCTATGGTATCCCCTGGTAGTCATGGTGAACATTCTTCACTCGCTAAACGTCATCGTGGTTCCTCAGAGTCTTTGAGTCTTGAAGATCCTCCAAGCAAGGTGTCGGTCGTGGAGTCCACATCCTCTGTAGTTAGTCCATCTGTGCAACAGCCCTCGGACCCTGCTTCTGGGTCTTCGGGGGCTTCTGGGGTGTCAGGTCAGTCTGGCACCTCTTCCTCCGGGGTATCGGATGTTCCTCCTCCGGTTACCTCGGAGGATCCTGTCCTGCCCCCTCCACGTTTGGAGGCCAGGACCCCAATCCCTCCTGCTCGACCTCTTGGTTCACTGGGGGCCCTGGGCAGGGTTCGGAGTAGCACTTCCTCTCCTGCTGGGCAGCGACGGGTGTCTGTGAAGTCTCCCAACACTTCGCAGACCCCAGGCCCTCGTTGTAGCCATGCTGCTGCCCGTGACAAGCCCCTTAGTGGGCGTATCCGCATTCCCAAGAAGATTGTCTCCCAGGGTCGCTCAGTGGTTTCCACTAAGTGACCCTTTCTTTTGTTTATATAGTTCCTCCATTTTAATATTTTTAGTATTTTTTTATGGTTTTCTGTTTGTCCCTCTCCCCTGCCCCTTTTTATTTCAATAGTTTTAATGGCTAATATTATTCAATGGAACTGCCGTGGTTTACGAGCCAACTGGGAGGAACTCCGTTGGCTTCTGGCTGAGTATTCACCTGTGTGTGTTTGCCTACAAGAGACAATGGTTGGTGATGCTGCACCTCCAAGTCCACCTGGTTACCAGGTTTTTTATTCAGATTCTCTTCCTGGACAGGGTCATGGTGGGGGTGTGACTATTCTAGTATGCAGTGACATACCTTTCACTGCTGTGAGTCTTAACACTCCACTGCAGGCTGTTGTGCTCCAGATTTTCCATCCCCGTCGTTATACTGTGTGCTCTTTGTACCTCCCTCTTAGTGCCACTATTGAGAGGGTTGATCTTGAAAATCTTATTCGTGCACTTCCCTCACCCTATTTCTTACTGGCCGACATGAGCAGTCATCATCGCCTGTGGGGTGGCTCCACAGCTGATGCTAGAGGTACTATGTTAGCCTCCATTGTGGAGGATGTGGATCTGTTCATTTTAAATTCTGGTGAAGTTACTTACTTCCATAGTGTAACGAGTATTTTTACTGCTATTGATTTGTCTCTGTGCTCTGCAGGGGTAGCCCTGAATTTTACATGGGCTGTTACCGGACTTACATGGCAGTGACCACTTCCCTATTTTATTAAGATCGACACAGAGTGAGCCTCGGCGTCGTCTTCCCCGCTGGCGCTTGGATAGGGCGGTCTGGCCGGTTTTTGAGGAGCTGTGTTCCCCGAGCCGATGTGTGGAGGATTTTGTCAGCACTGATGATGCTGTTGAGTATTTCACAGACTTACTAAACTCGGCGGCACTGCAGAGTATTCCGAGAACAGCTGGTCACTTTCCTTGCCGTCCAGTTCCCTGGTGGACCGATGAGTGTGCTTCTGCTGTTCGGGCTAAACGTGCTGCTTTCTCCCAACTTCGTCGTCACCAAGGTGACCCTGGTTACTTAGCGGCATATAGGAGGGCCCGAGCTCATGCCCGGCGAGTTATGAAGAAGGCTAGGATGAAGTCTTGGGCGTCATTTGTTTCTTCAATTTCTTCACAGACTCCTCTCACGAAAGCGTGGAAACGGATGAGGAAGATTTCAGGGAAATTTCCCGTTCCCTCTCCTCCTGTTTTATCTCATGCAGGTGTGGTGGTGGCTCATTCTTCGTCTGTTGCCAAGATATTTGCAGCTCATTTTGCTAATGTCTCTAGGAAGGACACCTCATCCCCGTCGGCACGCCGCCGATGGCACCTGGAATCTTTGGGCATTAGTTTTCCATCAACTGCGGAGGAGTCGTATAATGTTGCTTTTTCTGCTTCTGAACTTCAGACAACATTGTTGCAGTGTCGAGACTCATCTCCAGGCTTGGATGATGTCCCATATGCCTTCTTACACCAATTGCCTGATGCAGCCCTTCATTTTCTGTTGTCACTGTTTAACAGAATTTGGTGCACTGGTGGGTTTCCGGCCTCATGGGGTGTTGCTGTGGTTCTCCCCATCCCTAAGCCGGGTAAGGATCACTGGCAGGCCACTAATTATCGCCCTATCTCGCTGACATCTTGCCTTTGTAAGGTCCTCGAAAAGATGGTGAATAGTCGGCTCATGTGGTAGCCTACTTAGAGAAGGGTGGTTACTTGTCTCCAGTCCAGTGTGGGTTTCGGAAGATGCGGTCGACCACAGATGCTCTCCTTTCTTTAGAATCTTCCATCTGCCAGGCTTTTGCAACTAACCAGCATCTATCACAGTGTTCTTTGATTTGGAGAAGGCGTATGACACTTCCTGGGGTCATAGTATATTACAATCTCTTTATGAGTTTGGTCTCCGTGGGTGACTCCCCACTTTTATCCGGGAGTTTTTATCTAATCATTTTATTCAGGTCCGAGTCGGGAGTGAGCTGTCTACTGCACGTCCCCTTGAGGATGGTGTGCCACAAGGGAGCATACTAAGTGTTACCCTTTTCGCAGTGGCAATTAACAGCGTTATTTCTGTGCTCCCTGCTGGTGTTCGTGGCTCTCTCTATGTTGACGATTTATCAATCTCTGTCACTGCCTCACTGATGTCAATGGCAGAAAGGAGGATGCAGATGGCTCTCAACCGTGTCTCTAGATGGGCTGATGAACGAGGTTTTCGATTTTCCTTCAAGAAGACCGTTGCCATGCATTTTTGCTACGTTCGTGGAGTCCACCCTGACCCAAACCTTTTTTTAAACGGGCATCGTATTTCATGTTTAAAGGAAACCCGGTTTTTAGGGCTGATTTTTGACAGCCGGTTGACTTGGGTCCCTCACTTGAGGTACGTAAAAGCTGAGTGTCTCAGAGCATTGGGTCTCTTGAAAGTTTTAGCGCACACATACTGGGAAGCTGATCGCAAGACCCTCCTCCTCTTGCATCAGTCTTTGATTTTATCCAAACTTCATTATGGATGTGAAGTTTATTCCTCTACCTCAGAAGCACGGCTTCTTATTTTAGATTCCATACATCATGCTGGTGTTCATCTCGCCACTGGGGCATTCCGATCTTCCCCGATTTCGAGTTTGTTGGCTGATGCTGGTGTCCTTCCTCTAGACTTGCTCCACTCTTCCCTTTTGATGCGATGTTGATATCACTTATCTCGTCTCACAGACTCTGTGCCCTTTGTCAAGGTCTCTCAAGATTCTCGGTCACCTATTTTTGCCACTTGGCCATCCTTTCCAAAGCCTTTTGGTTTCAGGGTGCAGTCAGTTATGTCTAGCTTCTCTGTTCCTTCTGTGCCGATCACTCCCCACCGTGTCCCGAGGGTGGGCTACTGGCTTCTCCCTAGGGTGACATTTTGTCGTTTCTTCTCATCCAGTAAGGCCTCCCTTCCTTCTCAGGTTTTATTTTCTGTTTTTAGAGCATGCCTCTTCTCATGGGGACTCCATACCTGTTTATACTGATGGATCTAAGTCTGATGCAGGTGTGGGCTTTGGTTTGGTGTTTCCCACCTTCTGTCGAGGTGGGAGCCTCACTGTGACTGCTTCTGTTTTTACGGATGAGCTGACTGCTATTTTATTTGCCCTTCAGATTCTCTTCACTCTCCCCCACACTGCTTTTATTGTTTTTAGTGACTCACGAAGTGCTCTTTCTGCAATGGAGTCTTTTAATCCCTCTCATCCTTTGGTTTTATCCATTATAGAGTGTTTTTTCCTTTTAGGGCGTCGTGGACGTCGTGTAGATTTCTGTTGGGTTCCAGCTCATGTAGGAGTGGCAGGGTATGAACGAGCTGATCAGCTGGCCAAGGCGGCAGCGGCTCGTCCCCTTCTTGCATAGTCCTCTCTGTATCATTTGCCTGCTGCAGATATGCACTACTTTATTGCCTTCAGGGTTTGGTGCTGTTAGGAGGAGCATTGGGATGCTGTGGGTGCCAATAAGTTGCGCTCGATTTGCCAGAAGGTGGGTTCATTCAGTTACCAGGGCTTCCCTCGTCAATGGGAGACTGCTTTGTGCCGCCTCCGCATTGGCCACACCAGTTTCTCTCACAATTTTTTAATGGAGAGGGCTCCTCCTCCATTCTGTGATGACTGTCTGGTTCCCTTGACTGTTCGGCACCTGTTGGTGGAGTGCCCTAGTCTTGAGGATTTGCGTCGTCGGTTCCTCTCTGACCACCAAACGGATAGTGGTGTGTATCATCTTTCCTCCGTGCTTGGGGAGGATGCTTGTGTTTTGGGAGGGGCAACCCTCTCCTTTGTGAAGGAGGCAGGACTTCTTAAGGATATTTAGAATTTCTTCTTTTTGATTGTGTGGCTTATCCTGTTTTTTGTTTTTGCTTTTTACTTCTTTGTTATACAGCGGCATATGACCCTGGCAGTTGCGCCGCCATGATTATTATGAAAAAAAAAAAATAATAATAAGTTCTCTGATGTCACTCTCACCAAGAGGTCTTTGTTAAGTCAGCTTTCCAAGCTATTTGACCCATTAGGGTTGGTCAGTCCTATAATTATTAGGGGCAAATGTTTAGTACAGGAGGCTTGGCGAGAAAAGTTAGACTGGGACACTGAATTAGGTGAGACATATGTGGAACAATGGGAACAGATTAGAAAGGAGTTTGAAACCACATCAAGCATATATGTTCCCAGGAAAATAAACAGTAATGAGAAGTCGCACTTACACATATTTTGTGATGCTTCTCAAAGGGCCTGTGGAGCAGTAGCTTATTGCGCAACAGGAGAGGATAGTAAGATTATTATGTCCAAGGCAAGAGTTGTGCCAATTAAAGGAAAAACCCTATCTCAAATGGAATTGGCTTCCATAGAAGTAGGAACTAAATTGGCCAGGTATAGCCTATAACCACAACTCTTGATACTCAGTTTGAGGATATTTACATATGGACTGACAGTGAGATTTGTCTTCACTGGATAAGAAAGGAAGATAGTAAAATTTGTTTTGTCCGTAACAGAATGAAGACTATTAAAGAGCTGTCTTCCAAATTTAATTTCATGCATGTGTCCTCCAAACAAAATCCAGCTTATCTGCTCTCGAGAGGTTCGACCGTAAGGAGACTGATCAAAGATAATTTGTGGTTTAAAGGTCCTAAATGGTTACTCACTAAGGATTGGCCTGAACAGAAACAGTACAGTATAGCCAAGGTTAGTGTAGTGAACTTGGATCCTGTAGTACCTGGCCAGAAGTAATAGACATTAGCCGATTCTCGTCAATAAGACAGCTTCTAAATACCACTAAATTGGTTGTTGAATTTTTGAATAAGAAGGTGGGGTTTCAGAAATTAGATCCCCTAAAATACTGGCTGAAAAGAGTACAAAGAAATTCTTACGGGGAAATATATAAACTTTTAGGCCAAGACACTGGAAAAGGGAATAAGCTGATGAAGAATTTAGGCTTGTTCTTAGACGGAAAAGGTTTGATAAGATGTCGAGGCCGATTGGTAAATGCTGACCTGCCCATCCAAACCAAACATCCCATTTTATTTCCCAAAAGTAGATGCTTTGTACAACTTATTATAAAAGAAGCCCATGATTCCACTCTCCATGGAGGTGTACCGCAGACCTTAGCCCAAATTCAGGAAAGGTACTGGATTCCTAAGGGTAGACAGGTTATTAAAAAATATCTCAAAAACTGCATCATTTGTAGGAGGTATGAGCAGCGACCTTATAACTACCCAGGACCACCAGCCCTACCGAAGGAAAGGGTGAGCATAAGTTGGCCCTTCCATATAACAGGAGTGAACTACACAGGGGCTATAACTGTTACGGGGGAGGAAACTCCCCATTAAGTTTACATTTGTTTATTTACTTGTGCCTACACAAGGGCAGTCCATCTAGATTTAGCGGAAGACCGAAGCTCACAGACATTCCTCAGTGTCTTTCGAAGATTTGCCACTAGAAGGTCTTGTCCTGGCAAGTTAATAAGCGACAACGGAACTAATTTCGTTGGAGCAGCACCTTTACTGTTGAACCTGATGAACGACCCAAAAGTTAAGTCGGCGCTGGGAATCCGAAATTGTATTTGGCAGTTCACAGCTCCAAGAGCTCCATGGCAAAATGGATTTACCGAAAGAATGATTGGTATTGTCAAGAACTGCCTGAGGAAAACATTACATAGAACTAAGATCACGAGAGAAGATTTAAGAACAGTAATAACTGAAATTGAAACCAGGATTAATAATAGACCCTTGACTTATCAAGACGACACTAACGACTCGCTAGAGGCCTTAACACCAGCTCATATGTTATATGGCAGGAAGCTCCATCCGATGCCTTGTGTGGATATCCAGGAAGAAGTTGATGATCCTAACAAAAGATAATGATTTAGGACAACATCTTCGGGAGGGATATCAACATCTGAAAAGGGAGTTGGATACTTGGAATAGACATTGGAGCGATGAGTATCTTTTGAGCCTACGCAAGAGGTTTTATGGAGCTCAGGCTGCCAGCAACAAATCAGTTATTAACATAAGAGATGTGGTCTTAGTGAAGACTGAACAGCCAAGATCCCAGTGGCCATTAGCTAAAGTGATCTCCACACACCCAGATTCAGAAGGGGTGCTGAGACGCGTAAAAATAAAATGCAGGGGACATACCAGTATAAAAACTATTGATAAACTCGTACCCATTGAGTTAGCAGCCACTGCGGACCCAGAGGATGGTGAAGATCAAACGGGTCAAGAGGCGCGATCTAGAAGGGCCGCAGCACAGGGTTCTCGAGAACTATGGAGGGAACTCTTGGCTAAGGGTCATATTACATGATACAGAGTATCAATTTCCGCCGGCCCCAAAACTGTGGGAAATATTTTCCCCCAGAGTGGTTGCGCTCTTTACTTTTATCATAGTTATCCCTGGTTAGAGGCAGAGGAAAACTTGAGACCGTTGTTAATTGTTCAAGTGGTTTTTATAACCCAGAAATTACGTTCTCTTTAATAATTCTTGTTATTGATAAACTAAATGCTACTGCGTTTAACCCCCATGGACAACTATACATGGTAAATACATGTAATTATGTGGTATTTTCCGCTGACTTAAACTGCGTCTGCGCGTTAGATGACGTGGCAAGTGGGGAAAGATTCTCGTGTTAAGCAGATGTGGAATTAAGATATTTACACAGTTAAAGGGAATATTTGGTTTAACTTTAGTTTAAGTAAAACTAAGATTAATTTGTTAGCTTCGCCCTGTATATATCATGATGTAATCTAACTGTATTTAGTACTGTAATTAATTAATAGTTGGCAACCTACCATTCTATGAGGGAGGTAGATCCTGCTGCACACGCACTCTGCTCCCAGACCTTGTGGAGCTAACACTCTGTTCCTAGACATAGATAAGCTAGCACTGTTGTACATAAGCACCTAAAGGACGCTTAGTTGCTCAAGCAGCTTCAGCTAAGCAGCCCCATCGTCATCGGTTATTGATCACTCCCTCTTCACGAGCTAAGTAACCTTTACGAATTGGCCAATTCAAGAGGGGATTAGCTATGAGATCGAAGAGAAATAGTTATTGAAGGTGAGTTAAGGTTAAGTTACATTTCACCTAACTTTATGAGACTTGTTTGATTTACTTAGACAACGTTATGGAAGAGTAACGACTTACGAGTTGTTTACCATAACAAACATTTTTCACAGCGTGGTCACTTTCGCCGAATGGAGGGTGATACGTTATATTGTCAATACCATTTTCTTGCTTAGTAAATATAAGATCTAGTACTGATGGTATGTCAAGTCCTCTTTTTCTGGTGCTTTCTATTGCATGCTGTGTTAGGAAAAATTCCTGCACAAGGTCCAGGAGCTTTATTTCCCAACAGCTTTCCTGGCCTTTTATATCTAGAGTATTCCAGTTTATATATTGTATAGAAATCATCAGTTAGTATAATTCTTTCAGATTTCTCCTCCATTCTATGTAGTAATGTTCTTAAACTTTGAATTGTTTTTTCTACCAGGTTTTCATATTCTCCTTTTACCCAAATGTTTGATCTGGGTGGCATGTATAAATTTGCCACAGTTACATTTCCTTCAGACGTACTAATCTCTACTGCGATCAGTTCTACCTGTGATGTTACATATAGTTCTATTTCCTTGACTTGCAGATTTTTCTTTGTTAATATTATAATTCCTTTTTTTTTTTTTTAAGCTCCTATCTCTTCTCTATATATTGTATTCGTCTAGGTTTAGTGTATCCTTTGATATCCTTGGTGTTAATTTTATTTCAGTTAGGCAAACAAAATGTGGTTCCTTTTCTTTGACATAATCGTTCATCTCTAGTAATTTAGATACTATTCCATCTACATTTGAGTACATCAACTGAATCATCTTGATTACATACTTGTGAAGTGTTTAAAATAGTGAAGTGTTGACAGGCATTAAGTAATTGCAATTAGTAAATTTTTTATAGCTCCAGTGCTTGAGAATAGTGAAGTTGGAATGCATTAACCCTTTGAGATTCCGATGACGATTTTGATCGTCATTTCAAATCCAACCTTAGAGATTCTGATGACGCTTTTAATCGTCATTTCAAGAAACTTTTGTGAAATATTCACCATAAATCGCGTTTATGCATCATAACAAAGAGACTCTAGAATGACGTCACCGAATGATTGCTCTATGCGTGGCGGGAACTGCACAGCTGGTCTGACTCATGGATTTGTTTCTTTATCACTTTATTCTTGGCAAGTATTTTTCTACAGCAACGTATAAAATCATTGGTTTTCACCTAACTTCAACTCATCACTTTGACTTTTTAGTGTCGTTGTTTTCCTTTTTTGAACATACTACGATAAAGTACAACGACTCAGCTTCAAAATAACACACAACCAGTATCCTATCATAAAAAGTGTATTCACACTGACCGATCAAAGAAAAAGATTGCAGAGTGAATATGCGGCCGAGACGAAAATTTAATTGTGCATCTCTTTCCTTTTGCTTTACCGTGCAATAAAATGCAAATATTACCATAATGTATAGCCTATATCATTGTAAAGGTAATATTACTGTAATTTTGCATGATTTAAACCAGATTTATATATCTTTAATTTTTTTTTTTTTCAAATATTTTTCTACAGTAAGGTATAAAAGTTTTGCTTTTCGCCTAAATTCAACTCGTCATTTCGAAATTTTTTTCCTTCTTCTTTTTTTTTTTTTTTTTAAATTACACCAAACCAACATTCTAGCATGAAAAGTGTATTCGCTGAGAGAGAGAGAGAGAAAAAAAAAAATCGGGCCGCGAAGATATGGGTCAGCGTGAGAGTGGCTGTCTCTAGCACAGACAATCTGCCTGGCCCAGAAACCTGCTAGGGGTAAGTCTAATTATTTGGAAAAAATAGACAGTGAACTTTAGAAGCCAGTGTTTATTAACGACGCCTGAGCTGATCTTGTGTACTGCACACCTAAAGAGTGACTATATGAAGAACAACTCGCGGGGCAACGTCCTTCCTATACTGAACTACTGCTATTCGTGCCTATGACAGTATGGGACAGGGACATAACTATACTAATACAGTGCTATAATTATAGGAGCAGGAGAAAAGGTTAACACAGTAGAAGGCACTCTCCCCTACCCTCCAGACCCTTCGTCATTTGCCGTACAGGAAACAAGAAAGGAAGTAATACATTGCAGGACTGAAAAACGTGAGGGAATATATAGGATCGGCAGAAAGAAGAATACGGAAATGGAGCATCTAGGCATACAGCCTCATACTTATTCTATACATGCATTTTTTTTTTTTTTTTTTGTATATACTGATTATCTTTTAAGTACAAAACAGATGAACAAATGGTTTATTTGTTATATTTGCCCTATAATACTGTCTACGTTAATTACTAGTTTAGGTGTATTGTGTTTAATAAACAGATGAATGTTGAGGCGAAGATTCAATATTTACTCTATCCTAACTAAACAGTACCAATCGCGTTGAGATACATGTGCAATCTTTTAAAAATGTATTTATGGTACTGCTGTAAACCACATTCCCAGGGAGTTGATTCCATTCACTTACAAGGGAGTAAGTGATGAAGTTTTTGGTTCTAGGCTACCATGATTAGTCCTCCTTCCTCGCAACTTCATACCATTTCCTCGAGTTAAAATCTCGGCCATATCTGTGAATAGCTAGCTTGCTTGTATCAGTATTACTGAAACATTTCAGACTCTACATCATCCAATTAAAAGTTAACCAGTGAAAGATCGGACACCAGTTTTAAGGTTAACACAGTCGTCTGCCAAACGTAAGAGTACGCAAGGTAATTAATATTTTTGTCAGGTTAACCCTATAGGACGAGCGGCCACAGGATCGACATTAAATCGTCTGGTGATAGCAAATACTCGTATACGATAGTTTAATAGCTTATTTATGTTGCCAAGGCACAGAGTAGGGATCGAGCAGGGCCAAAACTGTTTTATCCTGACAGCACACAAGCCGTTGCACTGTGTGAGCATAATTCATCCATTTGAACAATGTACAACAAGGAAACAAGGAACAGGTGGTAGGTGGGGATGCTCACCATCCACTCTCTGAATGTAGTGCCGCTCTCAGGTGTTTGCCCTTTCCTCTCCACCATCCTTCTTTCCTTCCATCCTCTTGTGTCTTTCTCTCCTTCAGTCTTTCCTCGTTCTTCTGCCTACGAGTGACGTTACACTCCCTCTTCTTTCTTTCATTCCTTCATTCTTTCCTCTTCCTTCTGTTAGTGGGTGACTTTACACTGAATGACAAGCCAAATGATTTCCTGTACAACAGGAAACCATTTACCACGCTGGATGGTAACCATATAACCAAATTTTGGCGCCTGGTGGTTTAGTGGGTAATTACGGAACTCCAATCGAATTGAGCCGGTGAAGGTTTATATCCAAAGGGTGGTTGAGGTTTATTGCTCACGTAATGCCACTCAGGGATGAGTGAGGCGGGTCACTCTCATCTAAGGACGCGTCCACACGTGTGCTCAAACAAGTGTTGGGAACATGTAAGCAACTCAGTAACGAACAAGCTGCAAACATGTTGGAAGCAGCAGCGTCCGGATCATGTTGGCAACATCATGATGAAGTCTCAGCTGCCTCGTATGGACACACTTATCCCATCACCTCTGCTGCCAGTGCTCGAAGCTGCTCTGAAACATGTTTGCATACATCTGTCCGAATACTGCTGCAAACATGTTCCCGAACATGTTGCCAGCTGTGTTGCCAACATATGTTTGAGTAAACGTGTGGACGCGGCCTTCAATGTCAGGATCAACTTGCCTAGCCCCGGGCTCCTACGCTCCTCATGGGGAAACGTAGGATTGGATGATGGATGGATGGATGAAGCAAGGAACATTAGATAATTTAGATTCCTCATTTCGTAAAACTGAGGAGGAGGAAGGAGAGAGGGAAGATAAGAGGGAGGAAAAGGACAAGAAATGGTGTGTGGCGACGATCAACGACTTGCACAGTGTTGTGCGTAGTTTGGTATGACGTAGTGTGGGGTAGTGTATGACCTGCGTGGTGTGGTGTGGTGTGTAGTTTGGTGTCACGTAGTGTGGGGTAGTGTGTGACTTGCTTGGTGTGGTGTGGTGTGATGTGATATGGCGCAAGGGAGTCCATTACTGGTTTACTGTCGTATAAGCGAATCCATAACTGGTGTGGTGTGATGTGATGTGGTACAAGGGGGTCTATTACTGGTGTGGTGTGGTGAGGTGTGGTGTGCTGTAGAAGTAGGTACGTAACTGGTGTGATGTAAGCGAATCAATGACTGATGTGATGTTGACAAATGGTGGATGAGTGATATGGGGAGCACATGAATGAATAGTAATGATAGTGGAGATGGGGTGGGTGTTGGCTAGCGACTGTACAGTATCTCCCTGCTATCATATTAGAGATTTTGTAGTAAACATACGTCACCCTTCCCATGCCATCCTGTGGTGAAGGAGAGAAGAGAGATGAAAGGAAAGCACAGGAGAGAAAGGAAAAGAGAAGACTGGTGAGAGAATGATAGGGAGAAAAGAGGGAAAGAGGAAAGGGAAGAGGAGAAACGGGGAGGGCAAAGAGGAAAGGGGAAAGGAACAAAGAGAAAGAGAAGCAGAAAGAGGAAGGGGAAGGAGAGAGGAGGAGAAATGAAGAGGAGATACAAAAGAGAAGGGGTGAAGGGACGGAGAGAGAGAGGAGGGAAGGGAAGAAGAATGGATGAGGAATGAAAGAAGGAAATGAAGAAGAACGAAATAAAGAGGAGTGAAGGAGAAGAAATTATTTTATGATTGCGGATATTATTCCCGAGTTAGTAGTAATGGTCTTAATTATTGGTTTACTTACTGATTATCAGTAATACTGTAATAGCTTGTAGGATCCAGGTCGCCATGCAACTCTGGGGACACACTGACGGTTAATTAAAAGTAACGCCAGACTTGCCGTGACTGGGAGAAAAACTGCGCCACGGCTCGCTGGAGTCACTGCCCAGACTCCCTCAAACTCCTCCTACGAGTAGTATGAACCCACATTTGGCATGCTTGGAGCCCCGAATGAATCTCGAATCTCTACATGAATATCACAGCAACTATATCAACAACCACAGTTTACGTCATACGGGAATAATCATTCGAAGCATGGAAACCTCGTGTAGAATGTAGGCGTTTTTTCAGTTATTCACGCAAAAGTCAATTATGTAGGGCGGTGTAGTATAATATGGTTTGTATAGTTTCATCTAAGTAATAGTAAAGTACTGGTCAACAAAATCTGTAAGTACCAATTTATCCAGCTCATAGTTTGTTGTCTCATTCAGTCGGTTGTCTTACCAAGTTGCCTGGTCGTTTGACGTAATTTTTCTAATTCCTGTGAGTATTTGGAATAATTTGTCCACGCATTCCCGAAATTCGACTATATTTCCTCGTCAGTGTGAACTTTGAATATATTGCACTTATTCTTTGTTGATGTCTGGTTAACTGACGTATGTCGAAGTATGAATGTAGATAGATATAGATACATAGATAGACAGATATAACAGAGTCGCCAGTAGGCATCGTTAACCCCTGATAATACGACCCTTTGGATTTGTGACACTGATATAACAGGCGTCCGTACGTGCCTGGTGTTCGTTCTTATAAAATCCAGCTTCCGGTAATTGTTTTAATATCTTTATCGTCAGTGTGTGTTCCTCCTGCCCACAATCTTGCTTCCTTGTCCTCCAGACTCACCCGCCCCAAATTTCTTTTTCGTCTTTTTTTTTTTCCTCTCTTTTGGGAAGGTCTATTGTAGTTTTGGGTGGTTTAGGCTGGGTTGCCTTGTTAGGTTTTTGGATCTGTTAGGTGAAGCTATGTTAGGTTAGTCTTTGAGGGTAAGGTTAGTAAGGTTAGGTGATAGACAGAGATAGAAACCGCAAAAACATGCACGCATTCGCACCCACGTTCAAGCACACAAAAAACATACACTTGTTAATCTATGACTTTAACCCATTAGCTGGAATGTTAGTATTTCCCGTTTCACTTTAGTTGCTGTTTCTGTTTTACCAGCAAAGAAAATTTCTACGCAGGTAAAAAGTTAAAAGTAATCATTGTTTATGAGAATGTAGTAGTATGTCCTTTTATGTGTTATCACAAGTATGAATTCGTTTGAGGTTCCTTCGATGATCTACTGACTCACATTTACTGTACAGACACAACAGCCCCAACATAAGTTTACATCTGAACTTCTCGCCCTAGACTGTCAAAGCTTTCCACACTTATACCCGTGTGTGAAGCATTGGGTGGGGGTAGGTTACTTCTTCACAGTAACATTAAATAGTGTTCATCAGCCCTACGTGTCAGTTACCCTTCAGGCTTGGATGTGTAAAATATAGTTTATATCTCTAGATAGGGGTGTAGAAAAAAATCTCTGTTATAATATAAATCTACAGACAAACACTTAGCAATGGCTGATCTAAGTAGGTGCTGAATTGTCGCTAATGCCAGATGACTTTTTTTTTTTTTTTTTTTTTTTTTAAGCTGAGAGAAATAGGCAGCTGAAGGGTCAGCCTGATCTTTCTACTGTAAAGAAACCTCCGTTATCCACGACTATGTCATGCTAGCAGAGAACCCCTGCGCAAATTTAGGGTTAAACCAAGCAAATATAATCACCCTGTTTCTGTTCATTCCTCAGCCATCCTTTATGTACTTCCTTTTTTCCTTTTTATGATTTTTACCTGTATCGCCATTTATTTAGTCTGGTATCACATTCATGTTTGGTTCAGATGACGACCGACAGGCACGGTCCTGTTTTTAAGGGAGTAACTTGAATGAACTTGACTATGGTTTTGTGTTTTCCACCACACTAAAAGTTATTAATTCCGCATGGGAACATGGACTGTGGTTTGCCCGAGAGAACAGACAGTGGGTGGGAAAGGGAAAGGAACGGGGGGTTATTGAACTATTACGTTGTTAGTTACTATAGTATTTGGACGAGAGACATCGATATTATAACCAGATCATAAGTTCAAGCTAAGAAATGTGTGTGTATGTGGGGAGGGGGGGAGGCAAAGTTAATCCAGTAATTGCAGTAAGGCGTCTACAAGCTGCAATGAGTGAGAGCGGAGGGTAGGGATGAGTATTTGGACCTTGAAAAACAATAGGTGTTGTTTTCACCATTATCCTGTTATGTGTGTGTTATACTGTACTGCCAATGGTGGCAAGATTACTGAGATATCTGATGCATATAATGCGATGTTGGATAGGACGTGGCAGAGATCTTTGAAAGTGTTATCCTGCAACTTTAAAAATAAGACATCACCCTTTCATAGACAATTTCTGTAAGTGAATTATCATAGGCAAAGGTGGCACGTTTACTGAA
Organism: Coenobita brevimanus; assembly: GCF_032717465.1. NCBI lineage: Eukaryota > Metazoa > Arthropoda > Malacostraca > Decapoda > Coenobitidae > Coenobita > Coenobita brevimanus. The sequence goes on along the minus strand of NC_137033.1, from coordinate 36,775,935 downwards.
CGACAAAGCGTGTTAAGTTGTGATGGTGGACTAGCTGTGGCTTGCCAATATCATCAAAGAATCACTTTGTTAATCGGGAAAAAATATATACTTTTAATGAGCGAGAACTCGCATGAGCAGGCACGAATGCAGTGATGTAAGACAGGTCAAACTGTACACTGTGTTATCACGAGCATATGTTAGCTGACAGTCCCCTGCCAGCATATTTATTACTTCTCTGTTGTATATTTCATATTGCCATTAAGTCTATTTTGCATATAACACCACAGCCGGCCTGGACGCGTCAGCGAACTTATGATCTTGATTGTGCATTTAGTTTTTTTTTTTTTTTTTTTTTATGCGAGGAAGAAGGAACCAAAGGCCATGAGCCCGCAGTAACAGTTCCCTCCAAGAGAAAAACAAAATACAATAGAGAGCCAAATTCAAGATCCGATCATTTTGAGATGCCTGGACACACTACGTTTGAAAGACTGGAGATCATAGGCAGAAGGAAATACAGACAGAGGGAGACAGTTCCAGAGCTGACCTGTTGCATAAATGAAAGACTGGGAGTAACGGTTAACTCTTGCATTAGAGAGTTGGACAGAAAAGGGATGAGAGTTTGCTGCCAGACGGGTGCTACGCGCCCGTCGTAGAGGTGGAGGAATGCAAGCAGACAGTTCAGAGGAGCAGTGACCATTAAAGTAGCGATAGAAAAGAGATAAAGATGCAACAGTGCGGCGAAGAGACAGAGGTTGAAGGGAGTCAGTAAGAGGAGGAAAGTTAATGAGACGAAAAGCCTTTGACTCCACCCTATTGAGAAGAGCTGTATGTGGGGAGCCTCCCCACACATGAGAGTTGTACTCCACACAGGGGCGGATAAAATCCCTGTATAGAGTCAACAATTGTGCAGGGGTAAAGAAAGAGCGGAGTCGGCTTAGCACACCCAATCTCTTGGAAGCAGATTTTACAAGAGATGTAATATGATCTTTCCAAGATAAGTCCCGAGTAAATGAAACCCCAAGCATGTTCAAGGATGATGCAGGATTAATCTGAATATTATTAAACATTAGTGGATATACCTGTGGAAGATTTTGTCGGGTTGATAGGTGTAAGAACTGAGTCTTAGATGCATTAAAGACAACCATATTATTTTTACCCCAGACAGAGATATGAGCCAAGTCAGACATTAGGTGTGCCATAGCCTCATCCCTTGTTTCTTGAAGTAACTGTTGAGATGGGCGTTGCGGGAACCGAATGGAAAGGTGAAGGGTGGAGTCATCAGCGTATGAGTGGATAGGGTTAGATGTACAGCTTAGAAGATCATTGATGAATAAAAGGAAGAGAGTTGGTGATAGGACAGAGTCCTGAGGAACACCACTGTTGATAGATCTAGGAGAAGAACGATGGCCGTCTACGACAGCAGCTATAGAACGACCAGAAAGGAAGCTAGCGATGAAGGCACAGATAGAAGGATAGAAACCGTAGGAGGGCAGTTTGGAAATTAAAGATTTATGCCAGACTCGATCGAAAGCCTTTGAGATGTCAAGTGCAATGGCAAAGCTTTCGCCAAAGTCCCGAAAGGAGGATGACCAGGAGTCTGAAAGGTAGGTGAGAAGATCGCCAGTGGAGCGTCCCTGACGGAACCCATACTGACGATCGGAAAGAAGGTTGTGATAGGAAAGATGCCTTAAAATTTTTCTATTAAGAATTGACTCGAAAACTTTTGAAATACAGGACGTTAAAGCAATTGGACGATAGTTGGAGGGTTGGGAGTGGTCACCCTTCTTTGGGACTGGCTGAATGAGAGCAAACTTCCAGCAAGAAGGAAAGGTACAAGTTCACAGACAAAGGCGAAATAGTTTGCCTAGGTAGGGTGTAAGCACAGAAGCACAGTTTTTGAGAACAACAGGAGGGACCCCATCAGGCCCATATGCCTTGTTAGTACTGAGGCCAGTAATGGCAGAAAATACATCAACTGAAGAAATTTTAATGTCAGCCATGAGGAAGTCAAAGGGGGGAAGTGATGGAGGAACAGCACCGGAATCTTCTAAGGTGGAATTGGAGGAGAAAGTCTGTGCGAAGAGATATGCTTTATCAGTAGAAGAAATAGCTACAGAACCATCAGAGTAGAAAAGAGGAGGGAAGGATGATGAGGTAAAGTTGTTAGAAAGATTTTTGGCAAGGTGCCAGAAGGAGCGGGAAGAATTCGAGTTGGAGAGTTGAGAGCATTTAGTATGGATGAAATTATTTTTAGTAGAGCGAAGAACAGACTTAGCACGATTCCGGGCAGAAACGTAAAGATTATGTGATTCAGGGGTGGGTTGGCTCCGATGCCTTTTGTAGGCCTTCTCCTTGTTTCGGACAGTATTAGAACAAGCGTGATTAAACCAAGGCTTTCTTGCGTTAGTCAAAGGATATGAGAAAGGAATGTATGCTTCCATGTCCGAGAGAATAACCTCCGTAATGCGCAAGGCACACTCAGATGGCTCACGGCCATGGAAGCAATAATCATTCCAGGGAAAATCAAAGAAGTACTGCCTGAGGGCCTCCCAGTCCGCGGCTCCAAAATGCCAGAGACTAGGTATATTTGCGGTCAAAAATACCTTCAGTTGACTGACCTGCAGACTACTAAGGGAAGGTAACACTTCGCCCAGCAGTTGACTTGGTACAATTGCGGTCAATAATATCACATGACTGATCCACTAACTACGTACGTAGTTGACTACGTACAATTGCGGTCAGAAATACTTTCACATCACTGGGCTACGAGGTGGCCCAACCCCCCCCCCATCTTCTCTAACAGGGGGGGGGGAATCAATTACTACTACTACTACTTTCACATGACTGACCTAACTATTAAGGGAAGAAAACAGTCTTCTCAGCAACTAAATATTGATTGTTAGTTTAGCAAGATCTTTACGTTTCGGCAGTTTCGGAAGTGTCAGAGAAATATTATCAAGTGTACAGCGCCTCGCATTTACACTGTATTTTTAGGTGAAGTTTCCTTACTCTGTCTCCTGTCATTAAAACTGAATTACTTATGAATAATTGTCAGTACCACCAGTGTTTAGAGTCGATATGCACCGTAGTATCAAGGCTTTCAGTTCTTTGGTAAAAGCAACGTATTATACGAGGTGCATCGCTGTTGTCCTGCGTTGTCTTGAGCCTGAGGCGAACACTTCCATCAGGGCTGTTGGCTGAGGCTGTACGGTGGGTAGGTCGACGATAAGTAAGAGACATGCACAGGCATACGAAGACTAACACACTCAGAGACTGCCTCTGACTAATGAAGAGTTGGGTTGGTTTTTTAAACTAAGACTAACTGAGGGGTTGACTCTGGCAGGCTGACTGACTTATAAACTGGTGCTGCGTGCCTAATTGACTCAGACCTACTCAAGGGCTGAGACGAGGGGGGGGGGGAGGAGGTAATTGCCTCTGTAACTAATCATCTGTGGAAGTGGATAGAGAAGCAAAAGTTACCTGACATTGGGAATGACTTGGAAAGTATTGTTTTATTAGATAGATATGTCGAAACTTCGCCCTTTTATGAGAACCCCAATACCAAGTGTTCATCGTCAGCAACACCAGTAATCACGGTAAGGTAACGCCTGATGTAGTTAGACGGCCTTGTAATCTTGTTAATTAAATAATGATGTCCACTCCACAGTGTTAAGACAGCCCTAATACCAGGCGTGTCCAGTCAGTGAGGTAGCGGCTGATGTGGTTACAGAGTGCAGGCTGTGGTTCCTGCTGTCAAGACACTGTTATTATATTGCATGTCCCATGTAATGAAGATCTTTATATCTACATCCTCTCCAAAAAATATCCCTATTTTTTCTGTTTTTACATATTGAAAGTGGCTGAAACATCTGAAAATTCTCCAATAACTTCTTAAATATGTGAATGGTTGCTACTGCTGTTAATACAGCGTAAAGGAAACACTTCACACAATAGGAAATATTACCTTAAGAAAATACGTGAACAACAATAATGGTCATGTTGGAACCATCATTCACCTGGGTAGAAATAATTTAGGGGCATCGTTTCAGCTGCAATAGAGCTTGTACCCAAATTCATTCACCGCAAGATTACTGTTACGCAAGATTTAATCGAAATTATTATTATATTTGTATGTAATAATTCTGAAGCGTTGCATAAACTATATGTGCCAAGAATCAGTGAAAGAATCAGTTTTCAGCAGAATTTTCAACATGACCATTTTATTAAAGAATTTCAAAGGATTACTTTTCAAGGTATGGCATAGTTTTGCAAGTGCTTTGCTTTTTCATTTGTAAGTTAAATACATTTAATAAACAGAAATGAATCAACGTTCTTCATTGTTTAATTGCCAAGGGTGAAGACTGAATACCATTTCAAAGGAGGTGGGAGGATAGGCGGGGATGGAAGGGAGAGAGAGAGAGAGGGGGGGGAGGGGGGGAGGAAGAAAGCAATATCAGGAGGTTAAGTACACTACCCTGAGTCCTTTGGTGCACTGACCATTATCATGAGTGTGTGGATAGCTCCTGCTGAGGGTGCCATATTGTATGATGTGTCTCGGTACCTCAGTACCTGTATTTAGTGTTAATGTTGCATGATAGGCCTACTGAATCTGTATTTGAAACCTGTGATGTGGACAGCACTGATAATAACTGTCTTGGTTGACAGCCGTTAATAATGAACAGTAAGCTGCTTAATTGGCACTGCCTGCTGAAAACGCTATGTCCTTTTGAATATCACATTTTAAAACCCCTTAGTACAACCGTTACCTGTTCCGTCGTGCTTGCCTGTTTGCTGAAAACACTTGTGGTATTGAAAACGTTAGTTGCTAAATCCCAAAGCACAAAAACGCTACTTGATCCGTCTCTTACTTCCTTGCTTACTACAAAGGCGTTAAGTTATTGCAGATCCCAGAAGCGAAATACCTTGATTAAAACTTCACCTTTTGTGTCCCTTTATTTCCTACTTGCAAGGTCGTGGAAACACCTTAAGCTGGGTTTATAATTAGACTGAAACCTGTGGTTTGTAAATAATTAGGATGACTCGGTGGTATCCCTGTGGCTGTGATAGTGGCGGGGTGCAGGCAAGGTACTTAAACATGTACCGTACTTGGCCCGCCTAATAACACACTCACATACACACACAAGCACTGATAATGGTCAGAAGAGCGGGGAAAAACAGGGGAAACAAAGGAGAATATTCCTGACAGTCATGATAATGATAAGAAAGTAAGCTGGAACAAAAGGAATTCATTTAAGCACAACCCAGAAAAAAATAACTGGTATTTGAAGCATATTTCAGATAATGATGTAGCCAGAAAAAGAAGGCAGAGAGAGATACTTCGGCAAAAATTCAAACAAATATGAAATAAAAACCTAAGGCTTATTTTTTTTAGTAGAGTTGTCTATATCATAAAACAACCAATAATGATGCAGCCAGGACACGTACGAAGATAATAAGACTATTAAAGGCTATCCAGATAATGAAGTAAGGAAAAATTATGGGAAACATAAGACTGGCTCAGACACAACCCAGATGATGTAGCAAGAAGAAACTAGAAAAGAAAGGCAGTATTTTAAGCAGCCCAGATATTAATGAAATAAAAGGAAAGGGCGATAGTCCAGGCGGTACAGATAGTGATGCAAGAAAGCAAAAAGTAGTTTTATATGCATCGCTAACCACCAAACAGTTAACTATGAACGGAGAAAAACTTGAAAAACAAAGGGGATATTTCAAGGAGTCCTCATAACTTTGGAGGAAAAATATATTTAATACAGAATGGGATAGGTTAAGTTAAACCAGGTGATAAAAAGAGTGGAAATGAGAATATATACCTCAAGCAATCCATTATTATTTGAGTAGCCTATATCACAGAGTAAAGCAAAAATGCCGCCATTAAATGACACAGGATATAAGGAGGAAAACAATTCAATACTTTTGTGAGTAGCTTATATCATAAGAACACAGATAAACATGCCACGAGAAGAACATATGAAGCCTTTGCCATTCAGTTCAGATAGGGATTTAAGAAAATAAAACATGAGAAGTAACAGATTAATTTAATAATATTTCAATATTTGATGCATTAAAAAAAAAAAATCTATTTATACTCGAAATTCCAGTAAGAAACAAGAGGGAATTTTTTTTTATTTGTAAATAAGTATATATATATATATATATATATATATATATATATATATATATATATATATATATATATATATATATATATATATATATATATATATATATATATATATATATTTAAATAACAGAACGGAGGAAGGAAAAACAAATGGGTAAAAAAAAAATAATCCATACACCAGATTACTGGTGTCCTCTGTTCATAAAATATCTGTAACAGTTAAACTTGAACAGTTGTGGGTTGAAATTTGGAGGAAAACAACTCTGGGGAAGCGAGTTCCAGAGAGATGCAGTTCGGGGAATGAAAGAATTCTGCAATATGGTTGAGTGACATTCCAGTCATGAGTGCTACCAGATGCCCGTGTAGCACGAGGGAAGGCATGGAGAGGTGGCACCATGGACGCAACTTCGTCTTAGCATTTGCCAAAAAAATATCTTGTAAAATAATGCAAGGGAGGCAACATTCCTTCTTACTTGCAGGGGAGGTAGTTTATAAGTAATGGCAGGGTTGTTAATGATTCTAACAACTTTATTCTGAATTTTGTCTAGTTGTCTTAATGCAACCTCTCCACAACCATTCCAAAAGGGTGAGCAATATTCAAGCTGAGAGGGCACATGACTCTTATAAATTATAGCCAACTCCTCATCGGCGAAGAAGTTACGGACTCTGTACAATAATCCAAGTTTCTTTGAGGCGGTTTTAGCAAGTGATTTGACATGAGAGGTCCAGCTGAGGGCACTGTTAAGTGAGACACCAAGAATTTCAATACTTTTGGAGATGGGAATATTAGTAGCACTGAAGGTAATGTACGAATCTGGCAATATCTGTCTATTAGTAAACTGTATATATTTAGTTTTACTAGCATTAAAAGAGACAAGGTTGTTTTGTCCCCATTCACTGATTGTAGACAGATCTTGATTTATGGAGATGGGTGTACTGAGTTGAGAGGTAGAGTTATTAGACTTTGTAAATGGATGTCTGAGTGTGAATGACCTATGTAGTGTTGAGTCATCTGCATATGAGTGAATGGGATTGTGAGTGACAGATAAGAGATCATTAATATGAACCAGAAATAGGGTTGGCGCCAGAACTGATCCCTGCGGCACGCCGGCGTTAATTGAGTGGAAATTCGAATATACATCATCTACTTTTACTCTTATTTTCCTGTCACTAAGATAAGAAGAAATCAAAGGAACAAAAGACGTTAGTCCATAGCAAGGGAGTTTGGACAGCAGGGAACGGTGCCATACTCTGTCGAAAGCTTTAGAGGTATCAAGAGCTACTGCATGAGTTTCTCCAAAAAGATCAATTGATTGATGGATGGTATGAGTTAAGAGATTAAGTATGTCAATGGTGGATCTTTCGTGGCGAAAACCGTATTGTCTATCACTAATTAAGTTGTTGGATTCAAGATATTTAACAATATGCTTATTAATTAAAGTTTCAAATACCTTACCAAGAGAAGATGTGACAGCTCTTGGTCTGTAATTGGAGGGGTCAGACGAACTCCCTTTCTTCGGAACTGGGTGGATATTGGCTTCTTTCCATGAATTTGGGAATAAAGAAGTACGTATGCATAGTCTGAATAATTTTGCTAGGACAGAGGCAAGTTCAGGGGAACACTTTTTCAAAACAATTGGCGGAATTCCATCTGGGCCTGGAGCTTTGTTGGTAGGTAAATTGTCTAGGATGGATTTTACATATCTTGTCTGTATTTTAAGTGGGGCAATTTCGGGAGAGTCAAGTTCCAGTACTGAGACATTCTGGCTGGTATCATCTATGGTAGAATTTCTGGCAAAGGTACTAGCAAATATATCTGCTTTCCCACATGGGTCATTTGTAATATTGCTATCTGAAGATTTTAGTGGGGGAATGGAAGATGACTTGTTAAAGTTATTATTGAAAGAATTAAGAGTTGACGAGAATATTCTATTGTCATTAGGGTTGTTAAGTAGTTTTGATGCTTGCTTTTGAAGAAAGTTTGATTTAGATAGATTTAATACAGCTTTTGCATGAATTCTAGCAATTTTAAATTGGGAGAGTGATTCTGATGTTTTTGATTTTAAGTAAGAGTTATATGCTAATGACTTTTGGGCTGTTGCTCTGGCACAATTGCCATCAAACCATTTTTGAGAGTTTGATCTTTTAGTGAATTGTTGACTTGGTATGAATAAATCCATACCAGCTAGTATAAGTCGCAAATGTGGGACTGGGTAGAATTGGGATCACTAGAGAAGAAAGACTGCCGTGGAACATCAGCAAGATAATTTCTAAATCCATCCCAGTCTGCCCTGTCAAAGTGCCATCGGGTCACCCTGACAGGTTCAGAATGGGGAGGTGTAGGAGGGTTAACTAATGAGGCTTTGATGAGATTGTGGTCAGAGGATCCAAGTGGTGACAGTACCTCTATCCTGTATTGATCTGGATTATTTGTCAAGAATAAATCCAAGAGATGGGCATTATGGTCAGGATTATCAGGTATTCTGGTTGGTTGCTTTACCAACTGGGTGAGATTAAACGATTCCGCAAACAGCTCGCACTCTAGACCAGCATCGTCAGTCTGGGCAGAATGCAATGACCATTCAACATTGTGTATGTTAAAATCACCCAAAATAGTAATTTCATTGCCAAGGGCAAGGTCAAGGTTACTCAACTGAGTGGATATGGAATCAAATGCACTGGGTTCCGAAGAAGCACTGGGGGAACGATAAACTACGCAGATTTATTTGGTAATGTTTTGGCAATTTAATTCATATAATGAGTAATCAAAACTGGATGAAGTTTAAAATGGTGTCAACTGCATATTGGGATTTGATATAACAACAGGTGCCGCCCTTGTTACGAAAGTTTGTAAGGAGATGGTAACCGGGAAAACAAAATGGAGATATATCGGTGGAGGGTGAGATTTGTGGTTCTGTGAGGAAAAGGGCCAAAGGGGATATGGACTGAAGGAAAAAATGAACTGAGTTTAAATTTGTGGTAAGGCCGCGGATGTTGGTAAAGAATAAGGCCACACCGTCACCTTTTCGCCGACGAGCATTCCCGGAAATAGCAACAGTCGCTGCCGGCACAGTCGCTTGATGGCGACCCGGAGGACCCTGTGCCTCCAGCCCTACCCTGCCGGTGGTGGCAATCCGAGGTACCACCTCATTTGATAGTAAGATTGCAGCGGCCATTACTAAAGATGTGAATAGAAGGTGTGATATGTTATGTGCATGTAGTGTGGTGTAGACAGTTGAAGGTAGAGGTATTATGAGAGCATGCTGGCCTACTCTCTGTGTAAATGAATGCACTGAAAATGTTCAGAAAAGGGAGATGGTCAGGATCAAGTCCTGAGGGCTGGTGAGACGGGAGCTCCAGCTCTCCCTATCACCAGCTTGACATCACCCTCGGGAGTATACATATATATATATATATATATATATATATATATATATATATATATATATATATATATATTATATACAGTATATCATGGTCAAAGTCCTGTGATAATGGCAGAAAACGTAGGGAGCATTACAGCCAATATCTTGCAAAGACTACTATAATTATAAAGTCACAAGTTAATGGCGCAAGAAAAGAGCAGGAAACAAGGAAAATATTTCCATCACCGTTTACCACTTTGTTCGGTATATTAATACATCATTAACAAAAAACATTGAAAGAAAAAAAATGAATATGGGGAAAAAAAATTCATCCTCACCTCAGATATTTTTACTTCGAATTAATACGAGATAACAACATTGTTTTAGTGTATTCCTTGTAAACCACACAAAAAGTTCTTCCTCACATGGCTTGTAATTTCTCTGGGGGAAAAGTTTCGTATATTCTTGTATGTCGTGTTTCATGGAACATGCTTCTGAAGTTTTAGTTCCAACACATGTTTAATGCATGCGCGCGCTCACACTTCTGTGCATACTCTTTTCTTGAATCCCATTTTCTCTTGTGTGCTGACCACTTTTTGCCATGAATGTGTTAAGTGACGTTCTTTGTTGTTTTACGAATATGTAGCTTAGAATCTCTCAATTTGCAGAGAGGAGACTGTTGTTTGGGTGCTTTTATTTCTTCACGTTATTTAATGGCCATTGTTTCTATGAGTAGTTATAACTGTGATGTGCCTATTTTTGAGGAACTAATATTCTGTGAGGTGTCTGAGTGGGTATCATATATTTACTGTCTTGATTTAGTGGTTGTTATATTATGTGAAGTATCTTGTTTGTACAACTATTTCTGAATGGATCTTTTTGCTTGACGAGCTTTATTTCTGTGAGAAATCTGTGTTGAACTGCATTGTGCGAGTGTCTGCTATTTCAGAGTCCTTATATTTGTGAGATGTCTTTTGTTAAAGGATTTATTTTTACCCGGTGTCTCCTTTATGTCCTTGGTCTGTTGATTCAGAACCTTTTATTTCTGAGGGCATCTGCTGTTTGAGGATCTTTATCCTTAGGATGTAGTCTTCTAGTTATATGTGCTGTTTCAGGAATGGTAATTTCTGTTCGATTTCTTTAGTTAATTTCCTTGATGATACTGATGACGATGATTGTGTAAGCGAACTACTGACCACAGCCGTACATACCACACATAGCGCCTTTGTCAACAGCACTCTCAGGTAACGCACACGCCCATAAGCACTCCCACCCTGCTGTCACTGACACTGATGTACAGAAAAACCCACCCAAACTACCAGTGCTTAATGACATGTACACTAACTCTTTTTATTACTTGAGGTTTTCATGGCTGAATTAAATAATCTAATAAATATAATAATCATAATCGTTTCATCATCTTTATTAATATTATCATCGTAATTATCGCTATCATCTCAATCATCCACGCCATTCATAGTATACACTTCATTCACCACTGTTCAGCGCCGCAGTCTGGATTTTGTCATGAGGGAGGCCTGACATTTAGTTGAAATTGTTCTTGAGAAACAGCTGCTTGGATGAAAGTAGATTATCTGCACTGATAAATGATTATAGTTTTAAAGAGTAAAGGAAGTATCGAAAGAAAAATAATTATTTGAACTAAATGACTATCTTCCTATCTTCCTGTTCTTATTCTGGAGTGGGGGCGGGCCATTCCCACCCCACCCCACCCCACCCCCAACTCAGCTGAGCCCATTTCGGAACGTCGGGAATGGGTCTGGGAAGGAGCGTCGGGAGGGGTTGTGGGTTTGTGGGTGAGGGATCAACATCTGGTGTGAGATTGGAGAGGCAAGGCACATGGATACCACTGGCTCTACAATCTTTAACACTTTTCCAGACAATGAAATTACTTAGTGACTGGCTACTCTGAAACCCCAGAATAATGCCAATATATCCGCTGTTAATGAACTATTTAAATGAAACTCTTTACTACAAGCTTCAGTCTTTCAATCATACACTATATTTTGAGAAATTCCCCGATATCTAAAATAAGAGAGATACTGTATATGCTGGAAATAAAATGTTTTTCTTTCACCAGCACAGGGATGAGTGGACAATAATTGGTCAACTGTACTGAGCCTATGATCGTGCCGTACCATAAATGGCCCTGAATTTTTTTATTTTCATTATTCAACTTGGGATTTTTTTTTTTTTTTCGTGGCAAAAACGCTGAATTTATTATTCATCAAAGCATGATATGATTTTCAGTGAGATACCATGTCGGAAGTCGGAAGATCATATCATCATCCAGACCTCCTTTCCCACCCTAGGGCAGGGTGAGGAGTAACAATGTCCAGACAGCCCAAATTTGCCCAATTCAATGGGCCACGCTTCCATTCACTCATCATTCAAGCCCCTGGAATCCTGGCTCTATCAGATACGCCAAAAACATTCACCACGTTCTGTAGCTTCACAAAAACGTATTCGATAGAGTCAATCCGGACGCTGCCACGTTAAAAAGGGGTGCCAAATCCCTGATCATGAACTTCTCCTCACAACATTCATCCAGCCAGCTCGATCTCTTGTCAGTTCCCTAGCCTCACCGACTTCCAAACCTCTCTTCCTCACACACTCATCCACCATATGTCTCCACCTTCTCCTTGGCCTACCTCGCCTCCTACCTCGTTCAAATTCGCTCAGATATGCCTTTTTCGCCACTCTATTGTTATCTATGCTCTTCACATGACCGTACCATCTCAGTACACTCTCTTCGATTCTGGTGTCCACCGACTTCCTCACTCCACATCTTTCACGAATCACGTTATTTCGTATCCTATCCACCCTCTGTACTCCACATACATTCCTCAGCACTCCCATCTCCACTTCATGCTCTTACTCTTGACTTTTCATTTCCATGCCACATCATAGTCTCACATCCATATGGAAGATCATATACTGACATGAATTCGTATTATGGCGCCCTGTCTTATTTTATACTTGAAGCCGCCAAATGACTTTACCTTAATAGGATACCTGCTAAAAACTCTTACAAATAAATTCAATTAGTCCCAGCATTAAGATGACAGTTCTTCCCATTCTTGTATCCGCATGACATTGTTATTCGTATTAACATAATATCTATCGTAATGGTGAGGGTAGACACATTTCATATCAGCGTATTTAACAGCATGACACCCTACGTATTCAGTACCGGCAACTGCCAGACGTTTCTGCTCCACAAGGCCTCAGACTTGTCCAAGGGAAGGGGCTTAGAGGAAAACTAACAGCAAATAGCTCAGGTAAAAACCTGAAGTCTGCAACCGTAAGATAACTGGGAAAAACTTATACCGGTATGTTATCCTCACAACCTCACAGCTCGGGCCTATTCTGTGTTCGTGGAAACAACGTTGGGGTATGAAAGAAGACTGGTATTTGAAAGGTTAGCCCATAAAATATTCCACATCAGCAAGAATCATCGTCCTTTTCATTCACACATTTTCATTCTTGACCACACGATAAATTTACGGGCTACGGGAGGGGGTCCAACCCTGGTAAAAGTTCGTGTCATTAACCTCGCGGCAACCACCCCATTATGAAGTTTTCTTAAACCCTTCAGCCAGGCACGTATTTTATTTACTATTCTTGCTCCGGCCACACGATTTCTATATCTTTGGAGAGTCAACTATGCTTTTTTTTTTTTTTTTTTTTTTTTAACTCTAACTTGGCCTATAATTGCCGCCTCTCCGTACTGAATGTGAAGTTGTAACAATAGATTAACACCAGAATGTGAATTAATCACGAACAATTGTTATTCGGAGATAGCAGGGCCATAACATTATCTTATTCTGTTACTGAGCTACATGAAATAAACAGCAAATGCACGAAAAGCTTGTACCAGGTTAAGGCGAAAAAAACATGCTAGAAAAGGGATTAGACACGAACTCCACTAATCTTTTTTTTTTCTTTTAACACGAAATGTCTCCTGTAAAATTAATAAAATCGACTGGATTTAGAAAGAACAAAAATGAAGTATACGTCCTCGGGCTAAAGGTGTTAAAACCGAAGTGTGATGCATACAGGCGGACCACGAAGCCATGGGCACCGTGGCAAATCAGTCCATGTTCCGGCCACTAAGAGCGGACTTGTTGAGCTGGTGGTGGTGGTGGTGGTGGTGGTGGTGGTAGTTGGGTAGTTGTGTTGGTAATGGTGGTGTTAGTGGTGGCTTTGGGGTCGTAATAATAGTAGTGCCGGTCGTAGTGATGGCACTGCAATTCTTAGCGATGGTATTGCTGGCCGTACTAGTTACAGTGCTGGTCGTAGTGGTTGTGGTGATAGTAATGTTGTGCTGGTCGTAATGGTAGCAGTGCTTTCCTTAGTGGCGGTACTGCTGGCCGTACTAGTTCCAGTGCTGGTGGCAGTGTTGGCCTTAAGGCGGAAGTTCTGGTCGTAGTAGTGACAGCGCTGTTCTAAATGGTAGTTATTGTGTTAGTCGCAGTGATGGTAGCGCTGCACGTGTAGAGCTGGTCGTGGTGGCATTTAGTCGAATTGACGCCACGACTAGTTGCAATATTTATAGCTGCAATGCTAGTCGTAGTGGTGGTAGAACCAGTTATGGTAAATGTATTACTGACTGTAGTGCAGGTCGTACATATCACTCTTTTCATTTTCTGCAAGTGAGAATAAAGAAACAGAGTCTTAAAAATTGCATATTTTCCCCAACCCTACCAGGAAAGTCCATCTTAGGAAAAAATTACCGGAGGCAAGATCCACTCATTGTGAATCATCCGGATCCACTGCTTTTGGAAGGCTGGATAGCGTAGACGGGGAGGGGGGGAATTATAGACAAGGATTAGTTACAGACTTCGTTAGTTGGGTGTATAATATATGGTAAGATTCAGAATACCCACAACTCTTGCATGACTTTGGAAGGAAATGTGAGTGTGTGTTAGACGTGTGCTGCGTGACTATCTTAAGGGAAATGCATTCCACTCTGCTTGGCCTGGCCAGTCGCCACTATGCCAGGAGCGTCAGGCCCGGCGGCCGCAGCCTCCACCTCCCCGCACGACACCGCGGAAACGGCTGAGGCTGGATGCCCCTCTCAACAGGGCGACTGGCACCACCACCACCGAACCACTCCTTACCGACCCGGAACCGATACAGGCCATGGAACTTGAGCATGGAGAGACAGTCGTGGAGGTTCACCTCCCTTCGTCAGGAGCTGAGGGGGAGCGTGTCTCTTCTCCCGTCCCTTCCGTCCATCTGGATGAGGCAGAGCCGCCCTCCTTGCCTTCTCCATCTGCTCCTGACGAAGAGGAGGTGCCTCTTCCTCTTCTTCCTCCACCACTGCCTGCTGCCATTGCTCGCCCCTCTTCTCCCCCTCCACCTAAGGAGAAGAGGAAAAAATCGAAGAAGAAAGAAGGGGGAAGGACAAGGCTGACCCCTCCACTGTCGCACGCCGCCTCGACGCTCTCCTACCGCCCCTTTCAGACATCGCTACACTCGACGCCCGCACGGATACGGACTTAGAAGAACTTTTATACGACCTCACGGATCCTATTAACGACCAGGACACATTGCCACATGTCTATCGGCAATTGTACGAGGATTTCCGTGAGGCGTATCTTTCCAACTCCCTTTCTCGATCTCAGGAAGCCGTGATCCGTGAGGGCGTCGAGTTTGATCCACCTAGAGCTGCATTGGTCCACTACATCGCAGTCAGACTGCTGTCTTAATCCTGCTGCCTTCCATCAGTCACTGCCCACTTCCATCCTCTGCAGTTGCCCCTTGCCTGTTTGCCGCCCTTGCCTCGTCTTTATTCTGGCTGCTGTCTCTGCTTTACTTTACTTTTTTTTTTTTTTCGTCGTTTTGTCTGCTTTTTTTATTTTGCTTTTTCCCGTGACGGGCTCTTTGTTTGCCCGTTCCCCACCATGTGTGGGGAGAATATTACACAAACAAACAAAGGGAAATGCATTTAGGAAGAGTTCGTCCAGTGTAAACGACATTAAACGGGTACAGATATCTTAGAAAATGCAGCACGACATGGGCTTTCGCTATTATGAAGCATCTTGTGTGTGAAAATCTGTAGTGGCTATAACGAAGCACCGTATGGGTCTTTGCTAGAGTGAAGCACTGTGCGCACTAAAAATACTTGGGCGTGTCTGACTGGCCGGACAGCTCCTAAGGGTGCTGCTGTATCTAAAGTGAGAAGGAAGAAATATTGCAATGAAGAGAGACACTTAAGCGATTGCGTGAAAACAGTTACAGTGAAACGAGAATCCTTTGCACCCATCCTTTTTAAGACCTGTGTTTAGACAAATCCCACCACACGGAAGATAGCTGCAGCCTAGACAGGGGTGGACAAGATCCATGCACTTAGGCAAGTTCGCTCAGCATACTCATTCACACCTCTTGGAAGCTGATTTTGCATGAAAAATGATGTGGTCTTTCCATAAAACATTACGAGAAAAAATGCAACATGAGTATCTATATACTAACGTCTTTATTTAGTTTATTCATGATAACAGGCGATTGGATATAAGTAAGAAAGGACCTTAAGCACTGAATGTTTTTTAAGGCTCCGCCTAAACCCTCCAATTCGAGAACTCCCTCCTTTACTAAATAAACTTGCTTGTCAGTAGCGAGAATAAAACTTCAGAACTGGATTAAATGTTATATATGGCAAGTGACAGTGTTGCTGAAGTTTTTGAATAGAAGATAGATGAATAAAGTTCCTGAGGCATTAACCCACTGAGTCTTTATCTTTCCTATGGCTAATTATTGATAAATCAGGCGTCCATCATACCTTACCGACGGGCCACATCACTTCAGTCTTGTAGTAACTAGCTGTTGTCCTGGATTCTCCGAGAATCAGTGACAAAATCATCGACGTAAGAGAATTAGGAATAAATGTGCAGCAGAGATATTGACGAATGATGCGAAGAGTTCGTAAAGGACATGACCCGGAATCACAGACATTCTTGACTTTAAGCTTGGTATAAAATTGCCTACTTAAACTCTTATCTTCATTCTCCCAAAGCAAGAAATATCTGATAGGATTCTGTCCTGCATATTTCGTATAATCGTCCATTTTAGGCTGCATTGACAGAAATAGAAGGTAGACTCAGGACTTTTTTTTTCTTTTACTACTTCAAAATTCATTGAGGGAAAGTATCGTAGGCACTGTTGATGGATTACAGTACTTCGTTGTCTCTGTAGTTGTGTGTCCAATTTGCACAACCATCACGGAAGAGAATAAAGCGTGATGAAGTGACTGTGTCATTTTCTCTGATGCCCTCACTTATCTAGTATTTTGCCTCGTCAGGCGATAGAACCTGTGTTGTTAACAGTGATGAGAAGACGTATTTTTGTTGATACAGGAAACTTTGCAGCAATTATTCCTTATATCTTTTATGTTGCACACTACACATTAATATTTCCATGACTGTAACATCAGTTCATCAATAATATTCGCAATTATAATTTCAAGTACAGCCACCGTTCTTCTCCTAGATCTATCAAGAGTGGTGTTCCTCAGGGCTCTGTCCTATCACTAACTCTTGTCCTTTTATTCATCAGTGACCTTGTAAGCTGTACATCTAACCCTATCCGCTCATACGCTGATGACTCCACCCTTCACCTTTCCTTTCGGTTCTCGCGATGTCCAACTCAACAGTTACTTCAACAAACAAGGGATGAGGCTATGGCACACCTAATGTCTGACTTGGGTCGAATCTCTGATTGGGGTAAAAGTAATCTTGCTGTTTTTAATGCATCAAAGACTCACTTCTTACACCTATCAACCTGACAAAATCGTCCACAGGAGTACCCTCTAATGTTTAATAATATCCAGCTCAATCCTGCATCGTCCTTAAACATAAGTGGGGTTTCATTCTCTCTGGACTTATCTTGGGAAGATCATGTTACATCTCTTGTAAAATATGCTTCCAAGAGATTGGGTGTGCTAAGCCCCTTACCTTTTTTACCCCTGCACAGTTTTGATTTTATACAGGGGTTTTATTCACCCCTGCGTGGAGTACAACTCTCATGTGTGGGGAGGCTCTCCACATACAGCTCTTCTCAATAGGGTGGAGTCAAAGGCTTTTCGTCTCATTAACTCTCCTCCTCTTATTGTCTCCCTTCAACCTCTGTCTCTTCACCGCACTGTTGCATCTTTGTCTTTTCTATCGCTATTTCAATGGTCACTGCTCCTCTGAACTCTCTGCTTGCATCCCTTCCCCTCTACGACGGGCGTGTGGCACCCCTCTAGCAACAAACTCTCATCCCTTTTCTGTCTGTCCAACTCTCTAATGCATGAGATAAGCGTTACTCCCAATCCTTCATTTATGCAACAGGTCACTCTGGAACTGCCTCCCTCTGTCTGTATTTCCTACTTCCTATGATCTCCAGTCTTTCAAACGCAGCGTGTCCAGGCATCTCGAAATGAAAGGATCTTGATTTTGGCTCTCTTTTGTATTTTTTTTTTTTTTTATCTTGGAAGTAACGGTTTGCGGGCTCCTGGCCTTTGGTTCCTTCTTCCTTGCAGTAAAAACAATATATATATTTTTGAGGAAGAAGTACTTTGAAGTCTCTTGGCTTAAGGCGAGTAAGAGCAAATACCGCTAAGAATGAAGTACTGTTAACAACTGTGTAGACCAACCCTTGTTTCGTCCACAAACGTTAGTCTGACTTATGATGAGTGGAGCAGGTCTTGATTGTACAGTGGTGTTTGTTTTAGTAGTATTAAAAGAGGAATGCGGAAAATTGTGCATAATTAGTGACGCTTTACTTGCCTGGTTTAATCCTGTATTATATATTTACAACGAGATTATATACTTCAAGATATTACCCTCCCAAATACAGAGAGTTAATGCCCACAATATGGTATCCTATTTTTTCCACCCTGCCGGGATACTACTCTCATCAGCTTAGACTTCTCCATTTCGAGAGGTTAGATCAGGGGCATCTTTTGATAGTGGGTCACAAATTAGTAAACTCGTGTATGGGCAACACGAGTTTTTACATAATTATGTTGGAGCTCTGTTCAGCCTGTTAGCTCTTCAAAAATATTTATCTGTTATACAAAAACACAGTTAATGTCCAGCTGTAGTTCGTTCACCTTAACTTGTTCCAGATTTTCATAATTTTGCAACATATTTCTGGTAAATCAATGGCAAAATAAGTCAGAACTACGATTCTGCGCATCCTTTCCACAAAACTTACGTGGCAAAAGCCAAATTCTAGTGTTAATTATTTTAATGTTGCGGTTCAGCAATCAAGATGTGGATGATAATTCTAAGTGAGGCAATAGTGGACGGAGTATATTTTGTGTGTGGTGGTTTATAAGACATGATATTGGCTTATTACAGCTGTTAGAAAATCCCAGAATGGCCTCACCTTAGTGTCATGGGAGCAACATATCAGACACCTTGATTTTAAATATAACCTTACTCTTGTCAGTGTGGCTCGTATTCTCGTCGGTTAGGGAAGCCCCTAATACCTTTTCCATAGCGATATTTTATTTTTTTTTATTTGGCTAGTTAACATCAACTTGTATTTTATTTATTTACGCAGAGTGTGGCGATATTCGAAGGGTTTGTGTAACGCCGAAGAGGATGGGAAAGTGTACCAAAATAATTAATTGGGAAAAAGTGTTAGGGAGCTTCCTCAACCGACGAGAATACGGACCTATGCGTGGGATTTGCTACATTGATTAACATCGTCATTAGGCAACAAGGAAAACTAATAACACATCATCGTTGTTGTTGTTGGAATGCCTGAGTTGACTTGACATTGTGCTGTAATGTGCTATTCTGTGTTATGCTTTGTGCTATGTTATGCTGTGTTCCTCTGAACTGAGTTTATTTTATTATTGTGTTGTTGAGATATTGCGTTTCTCATAACTGTTACGCTGCGCTTTGCTGTGGTGTAGTTTACTGTGTTTTTGTGTTGTGTGTTGTAATGCGCTGGGTGTGTGATGTGCGGTTGTACAGTGATTTATTTACGTATTTGTGTCCTGTTGTTTAGGTGTTGTTTTGTGTTTTGTTGTGCCATTGAAATAAGGAAGAAAAAGAGAGCGAAAGCTTACGCCTGTCGACTACAAAAGAGTAATTAATGAGGGCATGTAGTTTCCCCGAAGTCACAATGTTCTCCTCTATCACTACCCGCAGCAGTCAAAATAACATCCAGGTCACCACTTATAGTGCAGGGTGAATTGCGACAACCGGGAAACACATTTGTCCAACGATTTGGCCGGCCGAAGAAGCAGGTGGGTAATGCGAGGAGCTCCTGAAATCTGAAATATGGATGTTGGAGTAAGTGACATTTGAGAAGGCTTATGTAGTGGAAGGTGTTGGCAAAAATTGTGATTAGACAGCGATGAAAGTAGAGAGATGGAGGTGAGCGGTCAAGAAATGCTGTAAAAATTGTGGGTGTATAAATGATGGTACTGACATGGAAAGAGGTTGCCTGACGACAGCTTAATTGAGGCAAAGGTGGTAATGATGAATGGTGGTACTGATATGGAAAGAGATTGGCAAAGGTAATAAT
This sequence comes from Coenobita brevimanus, assembly GCF_032717465.1. Lineage (NCBI taxonomy): Eukaryota > Metazoa > Arthropoda > Malacostraca > Decapoda > Coenobitidae > Coenobita > Coenobita brevimanus. The sequence goes on along the minus strand of NC_137033.1, from coordinate 36,755,898 downwards.
GGATGGAAAGAGGTAGTAATGATGGATGGTGGTGGCAGTGATAGACTGTGGTTAATTATGGCTGTGGTGGGAATAAAAGAGGTTGTTGTGGTTTTTCGTGAGTTGGTTGATTACATGGCTGCTTGTGAATGAGAAACAGGGACGTAAATGACAATACTGAGTTTGTGTGTGTGTGTGTGTGTGTGTGTGTGTGTGTGTGTGTGTGCGCTCCCAAAATATCTCGAAAAGTTATGGATAAATTTTTACCAAACCTTCAGGAAACAGCAACTACGTGGATTTGCAGAAGCCCATTACTTTTTGAGAGGATTTGGTTACAGACGACTGAATTCCAGCTGCCATATGTTTTTAAATATGGATTGCGTTTTTGTGAACCTCAGTGACTGAATTCAGTAGAGTTTTGCTAGTTTTCTTCAAATTTGGTTTGTAGGGAACTTTTACCTTAGCCAACAACATTTTGGTAGACAATAGCATTCGGCCCCCGATTCCTATCATCATTTGTATTTTCATTTCCTTATAATCTCTTTTTTCAACTTCCTAATTTCTCTTGGTAATCATTTATGCCTTAGGTCTCATTTATTTTCTTTTTCTCTGACGTACGCTTTAATGTTGTTGAGTTATTTTTCAAACCTTTTGTTTTTCATCATTTGTACTTCTCCCCATCACCTTTTAATATGTCCATCATCCTTTTTTGCCTCCATGTATCCTTCCTCATGTGTTCAGCCTGAGATACAGAGAATAATTACGTATTTCCTTTGCATTAATGGACTAAATTGTCAACAGGTGAGATAGTCTTAAGATACGCCAACCCCTTCAAGTTGATACCACAAGTTCTCTTTGTTACTTGTCAACCCGTTTACCCAACATATTACTTATTCTCCTCTCTCTTCTTCTTCCCCTCTCTAGTTCCAAGTCTCTGGTTCTCTTCCTCCTATAGTTTGTCTCATATGTGGTTTATGGTACTTATACTTCTCTTCATGTACAGTATCATTTTAAATGCATTTTTATATTTGTTTTACTTTCTTTTCCCTTATTATATAATTTCTAGGTGTCTCTCCTCCGATTTATATTGTTCCCATTCTTCATGTCGGCTTTGCATTACAGTTCTTTCCCGAGTCACGAAATGCCAGGTAAACAAGAGCAGCGCATGTTTAGTTGTTGTTGTTGTTCTACTTACAGGAAGTTTGAAATCAGGCCATCATAAAGTCTACAATGATCTCCCTGACTACTTGCAACGCCCACTTTAGTGTATATTACCTCCACCTTTCTCTGCCACCCATCACTATGGCACCTCGTCTTCTCCACTTATCCTGCTCTTTCATATAACCATCCCCCACTTTACATCGTGAGAGACTCAACTAAACGAGAAACATTATTAGACGTGTGGATAGGTAAAAACAAGAAATGCCCATGTTTATCCTGGTAATTCCTCTTATCAATGAAAACAACGCAACCATTGAAAAAAAAAAAAATGTTGCAGTCAGTCTGTCTACACGTCTTCTGTTTTCTTTCTTTTAAATCTACTAATGCGCTGCTAAGGACAAATGTAACGAAACCTCATCTTGGCATTGTATCTCTGGCAAAACATCAGTTAATGTCTTTCACAACTGTCAGAAGGGTTTTGTATAACTGCAGGATTTAATTCTATTCATGTCACTCCAGTGTGATTTTATGCAAGCAAGAAAGTTTATAGTGAAGGGATTACAGAGATTTCCTTAAACAGTTTCTGTACATTGCTGCTGCCATGAGTCTGTTTTGTTCAGCATTACAAATGTACCAGGTATTAAAAAAAATATAATAAAATAAAACAGCCGCCTTTAATGTCTTATATAATATAGGTTCTTACTACCGCCACTTTTTTTTTTTTTTTTACTTCGACAGAAATGTGCCTCGTAATGAAAGAATTTAAGATGAGGAAATAGGGGTGAAAATGCAGCGCAATTTAAAGCGAGATTGAGGGCGAGGACGCAACACAGAGCGCAACATATCAGGAATGCGAGAGAGTGAGACAGCAAAAAACGCGCAAAAAAGGTGACCCAGTAGCACTCATAACATCCAATATGTGAACTCAGAGGCCATTTAATTTTTAGAGAAGGGAGGAGAGCAGTTAATAATGAAGCTATATGGAATAACAGTTCGTTACATGATATAGCCAGACAAACAGGCAAATGTGTTTTTGATAAAAAAGTCTCCCATGAAACAGAGAATTATGTTTTTCCTTTATATCACACTATCATTCAATCTAGTTTGGTTGTAAACTGCTAAGTAGCTGTATAAATGAAGGTAAACCCACAGAGTATACAAATACTCTTAATGAGATATTTGCCCCTTTGATAAAGACATATAATTTACTTAATCCTTATCTTGTAGATACTTCGTAGCTTCTTGTCGTGTGTTTTGTAGGTCAGTTATACATATATTAGACTCGTGGACGAGCAGTTGTTATACGTGAGTAGTTTTGTAAGCAGATAATCTTCGTTCCCTTTGTCATGCAATGACAGGAGAGGTAAAGATGAGTATGGGACTATTTTTTTTTTTTTTGGTCTTGGAATTATTAACAAAGTCTCTCACACACGAGTGAAGTATAAAGAACAGTAGAGTTCCGCTAGCTACCTCCCTGTCTCGCTCTCGCTCTCTCTCTCTCTCTCTCTCTCTGCCGACATTTCGCTACGATCGCCCGCTTCTATCTCTAATTCCTACATTTTCGTTCAGCAGGCGTCGTGTCACGTGGGCTATACTGTTGTTGAAATGTTCTAGAAGCCTGTGTGTGTGTATGGTCACGAGGCGCTGTTTGTGGGCTATTGTGCTGGTGTGAGACATTCTGGAGAGGTGCTAACGTCACTTCCTTTGGCCCCTAGGTTTGACATTGACCTAACCTCTAGACTACATTATGTATGTTGCTGGTTATTGTGTATTAAGATATTTTACAGTCCTGACACCTATTGCCATTAGAAGATTTTCCATATGTTTAAGATCAAAGGTATAGAAGGATAACTATGTCCATCCCTCCAGTTCTAAAAGTCTGGTAAGCTGAGCAAAATCGTTTGGAGATAAAATTATACTGATAAACATCCTCGGGATGAAAAGATTAAGCTTAAAAAAAATAATATGGTGCACCTTGTATGTTAACCACCCATTAAGGAAAGTAAATACCAGTATGCCTCACACAGACTTACCATTCACCGGCCATTGCTTAAAGACTTCAGTTAGCTACACGCATAATCGAGCCACCGACGTTATTATCCAAACAGATCAAAGGATCCAAACACAAGAAATTAACGTAGGTCGGGTGTTATACACCCAGGAAGTTTCATTAGCAGTAAAAACTGAGCTGGTGGATGTTGCAACTCAGAACTGATGATACATACCAGTAGTAAAAGCAGCAGGTCCCTACACAGTTTGGACTACCAAACAAATCAGTGGCATTTTCTGTGCATTCTGTTACGAACATTTGGTTGCATAGGATTGCTCTTCCCTGAATAAAAGCGACAAGAGATGGCCAGAGAAAATTACAATGCAGTTTCGAGATTTATGCTGCTCCAAAGCAGAATTAGAATAATCAGATAAATCAACAATGTTCTCTGTTCCCCTCTCCTGAACGATGTAGCATGCAAGAGGAGCGAGACTAAACAATATAACAAGTATGATGAAGCTGACTGGTGCCACACAGGCAGCCTGACACCAGAGGAACCCTACTTGACTAGTACATTTTTACCAGCGACATCAGACACATCAAAGAAAGGGGCATGTAACCAGATTCACGCTTATCAGCATCATCACCCACCACACCACCACCACTACCGATAATCACCGCCATTATCATCCCAACCTTAGTTTCTTCCTAAGAGATAACGATGAATCTGGAGAGAAAGAGAGAGAGAGAGAGAGAGAGAGAGAGAGAGAGAGAGAGAGAGAGAGAGAGAGAGAGAGAGAGAGAGAGAGAGAGATTGGAAAACTGTCACGGAGCAAGTTCAGCTAGACAAACCACACAGACTTTTATATCATTCAAGCCATGGAAATCCGGACTTATACGCTTAACAGTATCATAAAACGACGCGAGCACCGGAAGGAGAACGTAAATATATTCTTAAGGAATGAACCAGCTTCAGTAAATAAGGGAGCAAGTGTCCCAGTCCTGCCCAGTGCCACAGTAAGACTCTCACAATTCGAGATCTGGTGATTGTGGTGGTAATGGTGGATATGGTGATTGTGGTGGTGATGGTGGGTATGGTGATTGTGATGGCGATGGTTGGTACAGTGACTATAGTGATGGTGTATGGTGATTGTGGTGGTGAAAGTGGGTATGGTGATTGTCGGGGTGATGGTGGGTGTGGTAACTGTTGGGGTGATGGCTGGTATGGTGATTGTGATGATGATGGTATGATGAGTGTGGTGGTGATGGTGGGTATGGTGATTGTGGTTGTGATGATGGGCATGGTGATTGTGGTGGTGATGATGGGCATGGTGATTGTGGTGGTGATGATGAGTATGGTTATTATGGTAGTGGTGGTGGTATGATTGTTGGTGGGGGTGTTGGAAGCGGTGGAGACTGGTGTTGGCGTTGGTGGATATGATGTTGTCGGTGGTGAGTGTGATGTTACTATTTTTGTTAATTAACTACGGTCATCTAGTTCAGCGGACCCATCGACCGCAGGTAAGCAACTGTCCTTGTTGGGTACTGGTGATGGTGGTGGTGGTGGTTGGTGTGAAAGTGATGGCGGTCAAGTCAGTGGTGGGAACGACGAGTGTAGTGTGGTTGAAGATAATGAAGGGTTTGGTGATGACTGTAAATATTTGTGCGATGCTAGAAAAGTGGTGTTGGGGATGGTGGTGGTCATAGGTGTGGAGGTGGTGGGGGCAGGTAATTTTGTGGTGATTGGTAGAGGTGGTCTTGCAAGAGGTTGTGATAATGGTGGTGAAAGTAACAAAGTTGGTGACGTGTGTGTGTGTGTGTGTGTGTGTGTGTGTGTGTGTGTGTGTGTGTGTGTGTCCCAGTTCACTCGCTGCCACCACAAGCTTAAACAAAATCACTTTTGCACAAATCATCAAGGGATATTTTATTAGTAAAAAAAAAAAAAAAAAGATGTTTGTAGTTTCAGCAGTAACAGAGTGTGAAATAATCATGCATTAGTCCCATACCATGATGAAAAATTTCTGTGACGACAGCTGACGCTCTGATCTTGTTTTAATCGTGCCAGATTCATAGATATTTTGTTTTAGTCATTTCAGCGGTGGAAATTACTTGATCGGACGGGATTTAGTGAAGCAATATTTATTAGACAGGAAGCAGCAAAGCGCACCTAAAAAGAGAAATCCGTGAGAATGTTAATTACTCGATATGGCAGAATGGTGTAAGAACGACTGTGAGGCCAATTTCGCTGAACGCTTTGTTGATTATTATCCTACCTCTGCAGTGTTTGGTTCTTATTTGTAGATCCTAACCACCCTATTCCTGATGATAATGAGGAGGAGGATTTTCACATGGCTTTTATAAACATAACTCTAGCTCCATGTATCACAGATCAACTAACACTTGCCTCAGAATCAGTGCATTTCCAAACCTGATTCTTAGACAGTATACGAGTATAGCCGATTAAATTATCACAATGTCGATTAATAACTCCAAATCCGCCTCCAAAACTTACAGTACATTTAAGTATCACACTTTCAGTGAATAATTCCAGATTTAACTTAAAGATACACAGTAAATTAAAAAAACAAATTAGGTGAAAACTCCAGCTCCAAAAAAGTATGAAAAATATCTGAATATCCAAAACAAAGTTCATTAACCGCCACCGCGCTTTCTGTGCATAACTATCGTCGTTTCAGTGTAATTTATCACTAGATTTTATTATCTCCGAACCACTGACCTCGATCATACTTGCTTGCTCATAACATGATCAACATAACTTTATCATCCGAAAAGTATTTACAGTATATGAGTATGTTATTATCATTGAACTATTGTCCGGAATTGTACTTTCACTGCATATTTTTACCGTCATCCCCTCCTCGGTAATTTGACCCATTACAGGAAAAAAATTATAACCTCCGCAAAAAACGAGGAAGGAGTGTGGCAAAAACTGGGCCCGTGAGCGAGATTCTTTTGTAATGGACACCCAGATTCACTCGACCCATCTTTTTTCGGCATACAGGACTGATTAACTCTCTCTCTCTCTCTCTCTCTCTCTCTCTCTCTCTCTCTGTAGTATATATCCATGTACTGTATGTCTGTCTGTCTGTCTGTGTAAAGTTATGTTTTTTTTTTTTTTGTCTTGGTCGATTTTATGTTCCTACGTGTATAATTGCCTGTTGGAATGTATCCCAGATACGATGATCATACAGACCAAGCAAAACTACTTCACTGAAGTGGTGTCATGGTAAAAAAAAAAAAAAAAAAATTAATAAAAATAAAAGGTCCATTTTCAACTTGTACTCTTTCCGACATAATAGCTTGCAGGACAAACAGAGGACAGGGAATTACTCCAATGGACATTAAATTACTGTTGAGAAATTTTGTTGGGTATATGGAAATTTTGACTATCTAACCTACAGTGTGTGTGTGTGTGTGTGTGTGTGTGTGTGTGTGTGTGTGTGTGTGTGTGTTATACGTACAGTGTACGTTTTGATCACAAACGTGTGTTTTAGCCAGTCACCTGTATCATTACATTGTATTAGTTTTTTGTCATGCTCACATTTACAAAACTTTCACATCAGTGAAAAATGTGATGCATGCAGGTGCATATACTTTTAACCTGTGTATTCTCTCTCTCTCTCTCACACACACACACACACACACACACACACACACACACACACACACACAATATGCCAATTTGATATTGCATCGCATACTGGTGAGGTTGCTGATGTGTGTTCGATGGACGATGGAGAAGGTGGGGTCATGGCAGTATGTGTAGTTGTGGGTGATGAGCAGACTTATTGAAAAACGTTTACTATACTGTACGCGCTTAGGAGGTTATGCGCAAACCTTAAAATGTGGTAGAGGAAGGTGGACGCTCTGACTGTAGGTGAGAGAGAGAGAGAGAGAGAGAGAGAGAGAGAGAGAGAGAAATCTTTCAAAGTATGTGGACGCCTTGTAGACATTAACACATCCAGTGAGATTTAGTAGATGGCTAGTTGTTAAACCGTACCTGGGAGGTGAGTAAGTAGATGGTGGGGAGTATGGTAGACGATGATGGATGGTTTGTGGCACGATGGTAGGTGGGTGGTAAAGGCGTGGAAGAGGGAGGTCGAGGTGGGTGAAGGTACTGGGTGTAAATGGGTGACAGATGACAGGCAGGCATTTAGAAACCGGCAGGCGGCTTGGTAGGGGCAGGGGCCATAGACAATCACCATATTCATCAACCGTTCATCAGAGCCTTTTTTTTTTTCCCTCTCTTTTCTTCTCTCTCTCTCTCTCTCTCTCTCTCTCTCTCTCTCTCTCTCTCTCTCTCTCTCTCTCTCTCTCTCTCTCTCTCTCTCTTTTTTATCTTTTTAGCATTTGTTGGGTAAAAACGAAGATGGAAGTCCTCTATAATCTCCTTAACTTTTCGTTTTCTTGTTGGCATGAGTAGCTTCGTAGCACCTTTTCTTCAGCGAGTTATTTTGCATATTACACTTTAAAACCTTTGGATATAATATCCACTGTCTACACAGAATACATGCTCAGGTTTTCGTATTCAGGACCGGTGTAGTATATTAGCGGGATGTTTTTTCATAACGTGAAAATGGGTTTTGTGGGAGATACTTAAAACCTGGTTTAGGTAATCCGAATCATAGGCTGTTCCCTCTCTCAGGTTGACATCGATATCACGTCCTTACAGACAGCAGATCTTTTTTCTAAACTATAGAACCGACCTCAAATGCGTGAATCAGTTTGTCTACTACGATGACATCTTCATTCTACTTACCGTCACTAAGCAATGTAATTCAGCTGAGGAAGATCATCTAGTACTGAATGGATAAACGAAGCCTGTTTTTAACCACTTCAGCCCCAAAGTTCTTTCATTGCTATGACGTCTTGTATATTATCTACCCCCACGTTACTTTATTCAGCTTATTATAGGAAGGACTTCTAGTAGTGAAGAGTTTAACGAAGACTGTATATACCCCATCCAGTTGCAAAAGTCTGATTGAAATCCTCAGGAGATAATGACAATTAACTGAAAATGATGTGCACAGGCTGATGGGAGTGTTTTGAGGGCAGAACGATGACCAATATGAAAGAATTATCAGAGGTTCATTTGTGGTAGAAATCTGTAATGAATTGTGTACGGTGTTTACGTCCTCTCGCGTGTGTGTGTGTGTGTGTGTGTGTGTGTGTGTGTGTGTGTGTCTGTGTGTTTGTGTGTGTGTGTGTGTGTGTGTGTGTGTGTGTGTCACTGCACAGCCATTCAGGTGAGGAAATGAAATGGTGGTAGTGGCGGTGGTCAGGCTCATGATTGTCTGATGATTTTTCTCCTGTGATTTTGTGCTTCTCTGTCGTCTTGTCTAATTCTTCCTCTTTTTTGTCTGATCCCATATAGCTTCTCTAGTTCTACATATCACCACTACCTTGTTTTGTCTCACACATATATTTTTATTACTGTGAACTGATTATGCATTTTTGTGTGTCTTGCATCCCTGGTCAAGTTTATCAACGAAGATTGGCTAAAAACATGAAATAAGTGAACGTGCTCATTTTAAAAGTTTAGTTTGCTACGTCAGACCATCTTACATTTTAATATTTTGTTGCAACTTCGGAGTTCCTGTTTTTGAAATCATTGTTTTTTCATTGTGAAGACTGTTAGTACTCTGAGGGTAATTGTATGCTTAACTTTGCCTTTTTCAGGGTTATATGAATTGTGGGGACGGGGGATGAATACATAAGATATTCCCCAGACAAAATGTAAGGGGATGAATATATAGGACATCCCCCACTCCCAATTGTAGGGAGGAATTTCTTGCCATCTCCCTCAGGATCGACGATGGTGGTGTTGAGGGAGGATGCAGTAGTGTAGTAATAACTGTATAGTTACGTGTGGTAGGAAGGAAGGAAGTGACAGTGGTGTGGTAGAACTATGGTTTCGTAGTGTGGTGGTAAGGGCGGGGGCTGGTTAGAACAATGACTTCATAGTTTTTTTTTTGGAGGAAAATGTCGCGTAACGATGTAAGTGGTGTTGTGTTGAGGCTAAAATTAGATTTGACTCCGGTTTGTAAAAAAAAGGTCAAGTTTAGGTGTTTGAAAGATTATGTACACACAGCAAAAAAACTATCGTTACAGGGGGGTCTGATGTGTTTCATACTGAACAACCTGGCTGTCTCGCTAGGGTTGGTAAGCCTGACAGTGGGTGAGTTGCCAAATAGGACGAGGTAGAAATATGCATGGGAGAAGCAATGGATATAGCTTATAATAAATATGCAACAAACACACGCAGGGATACCAATGGAGGAGGGTGTTATCAAAAACCTTCATTCGTGTCATTTTATATCGCGCAGAAGGTGTAACGATAGTTTCTTTGTTGTGTGTACATGTATGTCAGCCATTTTGTTCCCTTTACTCGCTTGTCATCCACAGTCTTTCGCCATGCCTTTAGTATACTTTTTCCTCAATCTCACAAAATAATACAGTAAGTCATCAATATATCTGATTTTAAACTGGCATCAAACATTTTAGTGCAAGATGAGTTATCGTCCGAAATACAAGGTGTTCTGCGCTCAGATTTTCTCAGATTTTCCCAAGACGCTGACATTCATGTTCCTTCCAATACACATTGTATACGGAAAAGAAGAGGGTTTAGGTTCCTGCCTATCGACTGTATGAGCTTCATTAACTCCTTCAGCCCAAAGACGTCTTTCATATTATGTTCTGACTTTCACCTGACTATTTTATTTACCTTTAATGAGAATTTTCTCAGTGAGTATTGATTGTCTCTTCAGAACGACAGTTTTCACTACAGTTAAATGAAATCGTCTACAGCCAGTAAGAATCAAATATCAAGGAAGTCGTGGTACCGAAATCGTTAAGGCTAATACTCAGGTATTACGTCCTACTCTTTCCCTTGAAAACGACCCGGTGTAGTCAGTGTACATCCACATACCCAGTGAAGGAGAGATAGGGGTAAACGAAGTGAGTCAACCAGTCAGACCGTCCCTAGAACATAGTATATAAGATCTGTAGCTGTTTTACTTTTCCACAGGCATAAATCAGTTCAGTACACCATAAATGGGTCCAAGTCAGACTCAAAGTAGGGTCCTCACAAGTAACCCAATATCTGTACGGAATATAATTCTCTATTTTGAATGCTTCGGACCTTGTGACGCAAAACACACTAATATAGTTTATTTATGTCGATCCCATTTATACATAGTAATGAAATGTGTATAATCCAATGTCAAGGAATGCATTCCTTTATTAAATTAGCAGTCAATTTTTTTTTCCTGATAGGCATTATGAAACGCACTTTTTTCTGATCATTTGGGCTGTGAGGTGGATAGCAGAATGGGTGTGTGGCCTGTTTTACCGGGCATTCTGTGTTATACTTCTTCGCCTATTTTTCTTTCTTCTTCCCGTCTCTGGAATCATTCCAGTTCCATGGGAAAGAAATTGTGCCTTCAGTTATTATTATGTA
>NC_137033.1:36719442-36745188 GCF_032717465.1 Coenobita brevimanus | reverse complement strand
GTACTCTCACAATGTAGAATATGGTGAAAAAATTTTAAAAAAATCTATTCGAGAAAGTAGATTTTTGGCGATTAATAACGCTCAAGAAAAAAATTACCAAAGACATTATAATTCAAAAAATACAATAATAATTATGATGATATAATGAAAGATAATGGTAAGAAAAATAAAAATACACTAATGACTCGAGATAAATTTAATTCACTGGAAAATTTTATCAAGCAAATACTAACTATGGAATATTATGGCTTTGTAACTAAAGGTATGTTTTTAACAATTTTGCGATTTATTTTTCATATTTTAAATACAGGTAATGTTATTAATTATCTAAAGAAATATCCAGATAACGACCATAAATTACATTGAAAATTTTAATAACTCACAAACTATAAAGGAATATATTAACAATAACGATTTAGGAAAAAGAAGAAATATTAAAACAAATAATCAAATTCAATAAAATTAAAGAATTTAACCCAATGAACTTATACATACAATAGGAAATGAACCTGATAAACTTAGAATCCTTTTTGACAAATCTCTACGATGTTGCCGTTAAAAGAACTTATTATCGAGGAAGTAAACATGAAAAGTTAAATGACTTTAATAATAGTGATGATAGTTATAATAAAAAGGAAAGGGAATATTTTGATGTTATTTTTGACCGATTTAATAAAAGAGTATCATTATGGGACAGAAATTTTTAGTCTGAGTGAAGGATATGAATTATCTTCACTTTTAACAAAGTATTCATGCATAGAAATTATTTACAGAGATATATTCCTTACTGAGCTAAATAAAGAGGAAAAAAAAAATCCCAATTTTCATCTTATATGATAAAAGAGAAAATATTATAATATTCCCTCAAACAATATCTACCGAGAAGAAAAAACTAAAACAATTCTGTTATCTAAAAGTTTAAAATCACCTATACAAAATGACACCCGAAGGTATACAAATTTCAGAAAAGAAAATGTAATAGTTCTTAAATATAGAATATATTAATGAGATTATTCCTACTAGGAGGTAGATGATCTTTATGAATTAACTAAAGGGTTTTTGTAAAAACTTTTTTAAAGCTGAAGATTTTCATAAATTTACTAGGTTCTCATAATGGTAGGAATGGGAGATCTTTCTATGAATAATTTAATCATAGAAGCTTATATTAAAACTCTTTTGAAAGACCAAATAGCATGTAAAGAATTTAATATTAAAAAAAATTATAGATTTCATTAACAACTATAATAATTTAATTGTTATTTATATCAAAATTATTACATTTATACGATTTATTTTGATTTCACTAGCTCAGTATTATAAATGTTCCTTTACAATCAAGAAAAATATAATAAATTATCAGATGATTTAGGATTAATTTTATCTTTCAGCTCAGAAGTACACATTTTAAGGAAATAAAGGGTAAATATTTAACAGATGAAAAATAAAGAATACAGAAAATCGGTGAAAAGGAAAAAATCTACTACTTTTTTTGAATATGATTTAAATCATAATCTCAAAGAGAAATTAAATTCTAACTATGTAAAAAAAAAGATGACTATCACTTGTTATCAGACTTTAGATAATTTTTAGGATGGTAAAATAATAAAAAAGATTATTCCCTTTTCTGGATTCTATTAATTAATATGGATTCCATTATTGAGACAAATAAATTTGATAAAAACTTCCATAGTAAATGTATGCATACAGTTGAAAATAGAGGTTAAACAAGATCCCCTATATCTTGTAAAAAATGTTTTTAAATTAAAAAATTTGAATCCTACAGAAGGAAACAATAATAAATTTGGCAAGAAGGGAATAAAGTTTCAAATGAAGGAGATATTAGGAGGTTCTTAAGAAAGCTAAAGGGAGTAAAAAAGAGATATATTTTCCTCACATAAATAGACGGCTATATCACAAAAATGCACAAGGATATTATCAGTCCCAGTTTATTGCCATTCGTCAATCTGACAGCGAGTTACCCTAAAAATACATGTCTTATTTTATTGATAATGGTATTATTATGTGTGTAGGGATTAAATTTAATATCAAATCTTCTATTGAAAACAATTTACAAAAAATATCTAATGTATTACAATCACCTATTCGCATATAAAAAGCAGTTCCCTATAGTAAATATTGTGGTTAGTTTTTAGAATTACCTTTTAATTTGAATTTTACTAAATTTGAAAAAGTTTTTTGATAGTACACGGTGTTGTTTTCACACAAATAATAATAATACGTTTTCTGTTTTTTTATAAAATACTGGTACCAATAAAACCACTTAATTGGAGAAAATGTATTATTTGAGTTTTATGATGAAATGTTACCAATAACTCATGAACATTATAGGGGTTGTTACACTCTTACTTTTTGAAAATGGAGTGTGTGTCTTGTTAGGGAATCAGAGTTTTCAAGACTGGCAAATTAGACAACCTAAAATATTGATGGGGCTCTCTTTATCCATTTTAGTAAATGAAAAAATTCACATAATGAAACTGAAGTATAACAAATAGAATCATACTTTCGTTACAAAAGTATAGACTTGTATAGTAAGATTAAAATAATTATAAAAAATACTTTAAATCCTATGTCAGAAGAAAATTCAAATAAAGAATATCAAAGAAATCCTTTTTATTTTTAAGACAAGAATATTACCACGCCCAATACAATATTTCCTGATAATAAAATACTCTCTAAGAAATTTAATTAAAGATGGATCAATGAAAATTATACATCCGGAGGAAACATAGAAAGAAGGCGATTACTGATATCTAAAGATTTTGCACAAAAGAATTAAAGCCAACAAACCAGGTAAAACAGAAGGACACTGGGGCTCTTATGCGTTCAAAGATACAAGCAAATGAATGACATTAGACAATTTTCACAATTAAAAATGATAAAAGAGACTCTGTAATTTAATATCCACAGAAGATGAAAATTTTCAAAAAAAATATTGTTGTAGATGTAATATTGAATAAACATATTTTCTAAAAGGTTATAATAGTTTCTGTATCATCCTATAAAAAAAATAATTGTAAAATTCCACGAATGGGAACCTACTTTGGAGGAAATAACATTATTGAAAACTTGTAGAATGTCAAAAATTACTAAAAAATTTAAGTCCTAGCTAAATACTAAAAAAAATATTGTATTTTATGATTGTAACAGTATCTCTAATATAGATTTAGATTTTGTATACTTAGATATCTTTGTATATACATTTTCCTTTTGTCCAGTAATTATCCAATGTTTGCCATCTCTTACTCTTCATATTAAATTTTCCTAATATGACCACGGTAAATAGATGGCTCTGTTTTGTAAATAACTCGCCTTCTCTTCTCGGATACTGTACCAAGTTTTTCTTTATTTCATTCAAATTCTGAGAATGGTTTATATTGGAAACCTAGAAAGATATATATTCTTTCTCAACTAAAGAAAATTTTATACAGAGAAAAAAATAAAACTTTTTATATATCTTTTTTGATTCCTATTATGTGAAATATGAAAAGGCCAATATGATACAAAAACTTACCCCCAAAATTCTATAACTTTTAATATTCTCCCTAATTTTTTAGATATAGTGATATAAACATCAACAATTCATTGTCTGTGGAATCCTTTCATATTTTGAGAAATATATTTTTACATATAGAAATGGAAATTATTGGATTAACAGATGTGGATGAGAATGAGAGAAAAATATCCACCATATTTTAAAAATTTTTGCAAAGATTTAGAATTTTACCCTTACAAAACAAAATATAAATTATTACTCATCATCACCTCTTAATTTTTTCATCGAATCCATTCGGTAAAAAATATCACAATTCCTCCTTCTCCTCTTGTTTCTCCGCCCTCTTTTTCCATGTCAAAGTTTGTTGAAAAACATGAATATTTTTTACAAATACTGGTTTTATTATTATGGCAACTATCGATAATAAACGAAAAGGGGAACAAATCTATGATAATGAAATAAATATAATTAGACCATTAGGTGTATTACCTTACAGACTCTTCAAGATAAATATAATAAATAATAATATAACCCAAAACAAAAGGTATATTTGTTATATGATTAAATAAAAAAGAATATTTCGAAATTTTAAATATAATATTTTCATACAAGACTACAAATAAAACAAAACTCAAATTCAAAATTATCGCATCAGCATTTCATAATAATCTACCTTTTGAAAAGAGATATTTAGTATTTGGATTGTCTAAGGAACCAGGTTACCTGTACGATATAAAGGATAATATCAAACTTTTAAACATATTGAGTGAATTAAGTTCCAAGATATTTCACTGGAAAGATTTGACTCATCTTGCCTTTTTGAAAGTGAGACAAGGGGGTGAATTTTCTTTATATATTATTACTATTACAAAAATATAACACAGAGTTACTAGTAATGGATACTCTACTGATAATAGTATTAGTAAGCTTTATAATTTATCTCATAATAACATTGTTTCTAAGAGAAAAAGAACTGACACCATGCTCTTTACATGAGAAATTTATGTTGAAATTGCTAAATCATGAAAAATTAACAACCGGATAATATGAAAGCTAAAATTGATAAAGTGATCGAGGCAAGACAGATGGCCAATATCACCGATATAAAAACCCTACCAAATTATGATTATTTATCAATGGACGGTAACGAATTTAACTTACCAGTCAGAGTTAATAAAGATAAAAATAATGAAATTTTTGCCACTTATAAATCTTCGGTTCAGAAAAGGTCATTAAAATGAAATTAAAAAATATATTTTTTCAGTAAAAAAAAACATCGTACTTTGGATCGTTATCAGATTCTACCTCAAAAGATGTGAAAATCCGGTGGAAATGGAGGAAGAACATGTAAGCAATTACGACTGTCAGTTATTTTGTTCAGACGATAATGCTGTCGCAATATCTGGTATTTCTGCCGTATATGGTGATCAGTTACTTGACAAAGAAAATAAATATTGTTATAGTGTTAAAGATGGAAAGGAGGAGGAGGTAATAAAATGTTCAATTCACACAGGTCAACTGGTTTATTCGGTTAGCGAAAAAATTTACATGTCATTGTAAGTATCCTTTCTTATTTGGAGGTGACCATTGTGACACAAATGTAGCATGTCTCCACAATCCTAAAAAATATAGATATAACCCCAACTGGGAAAATGAAGTTTTTTTAAAGGATGAAAGAAATGGTGACAGTAAAATTATTCGACATGAAGATATAGCTTTGACTCATTTAATTCAGAATTTAAATGATTCTTCACTAAAAGAATACATTAGAAAAATTAATGATAAAAATTATTTTTTAGAAAATAGAATATCCTGCGAGTGTGAAGGGCAGCTAGACTATCTCGGGAATGCGCTTCTCACTACCGTCCAGTCCAATAAAGAGTACACTGATTTTACAAAATGTCAGGTGAATCCATGTGTTTTGACGTATGTGGATATGACGAAGGTTGCAACTTATCAAACCGACGATTATGTCTGTGTACCAAAGGACGATTTTGTGAACGTAGTACCTGGTAAAACGGATACTCCCATTGCCTCCGTGGGTGTTCCTCTCTTTGGTATCCGATCGAGACAAGTGGAACCTATTGTGACCTCTAGATCTTTGAAGAATATCTCCGAATTTACGCGGGAGAATGTTAAACTTGCCACAACCTCCGTCGGTCCGATAGTGCTTCCCCAAAATGCTGATCATTCCGATAAAAACAGAATCGTTCTTTATATATCGCCTGATCAACTAAATATAGGAAATAGCAAAACTATATCCGATAAATGGTTTGGAACACCGGCTTGGTATAACATGTATGGTGATTCCCTCCCAAACATTACAAGAAACCCTATCAATGCAACCTCAGCCTTTTCTATTTTTCCCGTTGAAAATATTCTGGGCAACTTTACCCCTCAGAACCCGCTAGATTTTCATCTACTTTCTGCCCAGGCTCTGGAAAATTCGAGAATGATTTCGGGTATCGTTGTTGGAGGCCACGAGAATCTGTTCCATTCTATTTTTGAGGGGAAATCATACATCGGTAGTAATAGGAAATTTGAAAACATGATGAAAATATTTCAAGAAACGAGACTAAATTTGGGCAAGATAATGCTATCTTCCCGAATCCCCTCTCGAAAAAGATCACCCTTTTTAAAAAAGGTCAGTTTATTATCTCCACTGGGGGATATAACTGAAAATAATAAGTATTTCAAATCGGCAGCAATGATAAGAAATTACAGAACCTACGGATTATTAGCTTCTTTAAGCAATATTGCTAGAGATTATGATATTAGTTCCCTAAAAAAAATCTCGTCTCTTGTGCAAATGTGCTTTCCTACCTCTTTATACACACTAACCGAAAGTGAACACTTTTATCCTAATTCCTTCAAAATAGAAAATTCTCTCAATTTGGATGTTCCGCTAAAATCGAGTGACACCTTTGAAATATCCTTTAACTCTTCGAGAGATAAAATTTGCAATGTTCGTCAAAAAAGAGATTTATATATATCACAGAATCAATTAAATTTTTCAGATTTATACGATAATGTAGAATTATTTGGAAGAGGTCTCAGACTTGAATCCAGTCTATATGATAACAATAATGATAATATAGGAAATTTGACAAAGAAAAGGATTATTCCACTGAATTTGCATCATCCACTGGCTGTCTGTGACGAGATTCATAATATGGATGAATCAAGAGAGACCTTAACTTTATATAAAAAAATGTGTGAAATTAGCAGTTCAATATCATGGCTTAATTGTTACGATACTAGTGTTTATAATATCGATTATCTATTTTCTAACTAGTTTTTTCTCTTTCTTTTTGTATTCATATTTCCAAATTTCATTTAATAAATCAAATTCATCTTTGGAAATCTTTAAAACTGATGATGATGAAGGTTTTTCAGGCAAGGGTAAAATAAAACAACCAGGAATATGATGAGATATATAAATATTTGTTTGACTGGAATCAAATGGTATATCTTTAAAAGATTTCCCCAGTAAATTTTCAAGCACATTCATTATGAAAGAGAATATAATTCTTAAATGTTCAGATTTATTTACTCTAGCAAAATATGTCAAGTTAAGGAAGTTAAATGAAATTAATTTTAATAATTATAAATTATTTATTGATGAAATGTACAAAGATTATGAGTTGGGAATATGCAACTCATCGGGATGGTCGGTCGCCTACGTAGATGACAAGGAGACAGATCCTAGTGAAATTCTCTGTAGTATAAGCCAAAAGACGCTACTGACGATTGATGGCGACGACGAGCTTCATAATTTGTCACTTTATACTCTAAATGCCGAGCATACATCGATGGCGAACACCACGCTGGAACTGAATCGTGATGGTGAGAGCTTATCGATAAAAGTGAATAACGTTTTTACTCTTAAATCTATATGTCTTTTTTTAAAGAATATTTTAATAAATAAATATAATTTAGAAAAACGTGAACTTTCTAAATCTATTTTTAATGTGGAAAATGAAGAGAAAATCTTTGAAGATTTTTATACTTTTTCCAGATACAGTTATTGTACTATATTTCTTTTGTTCTTCAACAGGATAATAACAAAAACATTCAAATCTGTTTATCCAATAAATATCATTGAGGTTTATATTCCCAAACATTTTATTAAAATTCATCTTTGTAAAGGCATAGCAAAATTAGCGGATGATTCAACAATAAATTCCTATTTCAATTTAATTTCCATTCACATTAAAACAAACTCTGGAATATAATCTAAAGCATGAAATAAAACAAAGTGTGGGTTTCTTACTGTACAAGGATTATTTTCCAATTGACTATTTGGAAAGAGTTGGGGTTTCAGTCTACACTTATGTTAATCACGGATCTTTATTATGCAGTGTCTGAATTTCTTGAAGAATGTGTTCGCCATTTAGATGTTTTACAAGAGTTTGGATGTATGGTTCTGGAAATCAACGAAAATTCCTTTCTTCAGCTTCCAGAGAAATGGCGAGGATCCACCACCGAGCTCATTTCTTCCAGTGAATTCAAAATACCGAATACCGGTCATGTTGCTAAAAATAAAACTGTACTATTTAAATTTAGTCAATGAATATACATTGATGATTATAAAGCTTATAGATTTATGGGAATCTCTAGATACATCTAGAAATAAATGATTTTTTTTAAAATTTTTCTTATTATTTTACCTTCGCCATGTTTACAAAATCTATTATTGAGACCTTGATTAACTATTACGCCTGACAGTCTCGGATACTAAAAATATTATTGGGTATTTTTTACCATATTAAATATAATGATAAATTATTAAAAGAAATAAAAGATTTTCATAATAAAAAGGGTACAACAATTAAAGATTTAAATAAAACTCTTTTAGAAATTTACTTAAATAATAATATAAATCATAAAGATACCCTTTTTCTAACCGGCTATACTTATAAGGAAGATGAGGTCCGAGAATCTGCTATGGAATGTCGATTGGCAGAGCAGCTTGAGAAAAATGAATATAGAATTATGGTGAACGATGAAATAACGACCGAATTGGTCAAGAAAAAGAGGGAACTTATAGATTTAGAGGAGTTGCGATTGAGATATACTACCTTGCGAATCATAATAAAATCAATAATAAAGATGACAATGGAGAGTATTTGTAAACGTCACCAAGCCATTAATAGTGGACATTTAAATAATCTCATAGGAAAATATCTACTGATTTTAAATAAATGTGAGATTATCACAAATTATCTCTTATTGGATGATTTCACCGTTGAAGAAAAGGAAAATCAGACAGAAGAGGGGGAGAAAAAAGATGAGGAGAAAGAAGTATCATTTACTAGAAAAAGAAAAATAATCAACAATAAACCTAAATATGCAGAACTGCGTAAAAGCATTGGGACAGAAATTAGGAATTCAAAGTATAGAAAATCATATAACAACATGAGTATTAGAAAAAATGACAAAAGCAGCAAGTCTCGTAATGTCTTCTGAAAAGTATTTCAACCACTGGTTAAACTGAGCATGCGAATCTATTAAAAGTTTTAAATAAACAACAATCTTATATTGACAACGATCTCCAAATATCTGTATTTTCTATTTTATCTTTTCCTCTTTTTCACTTTTAAGATGGGAGTGAGACTTTGTAGAAAATCCTGGTCTAAAATTAGAGGCCCATATTTCGAGTGGATTGATTTTCTTTGTAAATTCCTGCGTTTTTTTCTTAATTTCCATCTGATGAGATGTGAGAACCGGTAAAAAACGAATTTCGTAATTCATATCCAGAAAAGTTTTTTCGTTTACCTTAATAATTTCTATATTCTTAAATATCTCGGTGAGATCTTTATCTTTATACTCGATTAATGCTGCCAAATTGAGCATGGCACTTTTTGCCAGTTCATTTCCTATAAACATCACATTGAATTTTTTAGAAGTCCGGTTTAAAAGCTCGAGACCTGCTATAAAAAATTCTAGGGTATTTTTGATAATATAGAAAACCAATACTCAAAGTTGGATATGTGTCCATACTACGAGAAAAAAATAAAAAATAAGAATTTTATTAATTAACGCAAGTGGCGCTATATCCATGAAGTTGGTGTTTACAGACAATTAATATTTTGCATCCTTTAGCTGGCAAGTGGTTATTATCAATAACTCCGTGCATTTATGTAATCGTATATAACACTGAAGCGAGCTGACCTAGCTGTCCGCTAGGAAATTTTCTTCCCTCATAATTGTGGAGAAATTGGAAGAGGCAGATTCGAAACCCATAGATACTCTGTTCTGTGAAATCTGATCCGTCATTTGACGAGTAAAGGGGTATGCTCCATAGGAATATCGACTGCACATTGGCCAGGAATTACCCATTCTAAAAAGCATCCCACTTCCATAATGCTTGAGAAAAAATCTAAAGACGGAAGCCGGATCCGAGAAATCGGTTTGAAAAAATCCAAGTCGTAGGTTTCGTTTGGCGAGCGACACGAAAATCCATCCAACCAACCCTCTTTATTATTTTGATGCCAAGGCCTGTAACCGCATAGATACCCTCCTAGGCCGCAAGTCCCTTCACTTACAACTTGTCCGGATTCGTAGCCATAACGACAGGGTAACTTTATCGGATAATTATGAACGAAGGATAATTTCCCCTTTCCTTTCATTTCGTGGCGGTGGGCGGGAGTCGCCAACTGCAAGATGATATCGCTCGGCCCGTCGTCCCGAGAATTGAGCATATTTGCCCTGATGGTGCTGGGACCCACGGTGACTAAAGATTCGAGTAAACGCGTCCTTCGGGGATTCGTCAGTATTCTGGAATGGGGAACGTTGTAGTTGGTATTTGTGTAGTCAATGGTAAAAAAACTGGTAGGATTATTCTCTGGAAACGGAGTGACGATCTGCCTTCCGTATAGATAAGACATATGTTCCTGGTTATGGGGACAGGTTGAAAATGCGTTTGGAGTGTGAGGTATCTTTCTACCCTCGTAGTTGGTGGGACGAGTGAAAAGATACGCGCTATTCAGCGATTCTTCCAAGTCTTCTAAATTATTCATAATTTTGAAATAGGCAGAATATCTCTGAATGGAAGAGAGGGGGAGTCTCTTCTCCATAATGTAGGGAGTATACCGAGTAGCTCTGGAATGCAGACTAGCCTCGCATATCATGGATACGTTGATTTTGGAGTTCTTTCAGTCTCTTCCTGCAAAAGGCGTCCGTGGTATCACAACAACCCCTCGCAGAAGCAGCTTTATTCCTCCTCACATCGTTTATGGGGTTCTTCAGAGAGTCGACGGGGCGAGAAAGAAATGGGGTACCATCAACGTGATGGTCTCTCTTCGGAGACAACGGATAGGTGTTTTTTTCGTTTATCGTAAAAATGGGAAGATATTGGTTTAGACTCGCGCCCATCCAGCAGTCGCCGTTCAAGAGAAATTTGTAGTGGGTCAGGAGGCAGTCCACGTAGTTGGCGCAGTGCTGTGTGAAATGCATGAGAGATGCCCGAGGAGAGGATGGTGCGTTAACCATGGAGAAATTTCTTAAGGTGTCGCGCTGAATAAAAAGCTTCCATCACGCAAGGGGCGGATGGTATAGGCTCCTTCCCACCTCTCGATCCCCTACCTTCTCGTAATCCGTCCCACAAACCGGGATGCGCGCGTTTATAATCATACTTTCTCGCTAGATAATCCATAATCCAACCCCTAGATCTGTTTCCGTTACTGTACTGATTTTTGAATCTCGCCATGGTTTCATCATCCGACATAAAATTCCTGGAAGAGAACTCTAAGAGTTCCGGAAATCCGCACGGTACATTTGGAGGAAGACTCAGAAGGGTTTCGTTCTCTAGATAATTTTCGGCGCCGTGTAACTGGGTGGTTAAAAAATCGATGGGTTTCCCCCTCTGCAATCCAAGTACGATGAATCTCCGTTCTGTTGAAGGGAAGCTCCGGAGCAGTGGGAATTAAAATTGGCCACTATAGCTGGACCCAGGGGTACTTGCGGTTCCCGAGAGAGCGTTAATAGTCCTCCAAAGATGTGCTTGCCTCCCGCATAGAAATTGGTGAAAGTTGGAGTGTTAGCCCATAATTCTTCACAGACGTAATTTCTCCGCCATGCGATATCTCTCGGGTTTATATTGGTAGGTTCTATCAATAGCCCACCTAGAAAGATCGAATTCAGACTCGGAGAGATTGGCAACTCCCTCATAAAGAACGGAGGGTGGAAAAATATCGCGAAAACTTCCCGAGGATCCGTCGATGACGATTCTGTCGATGAGATCGAACAGGGAGTAGTAACCAGCTGCCCTTCTATGATTGAGGACTCCCAGTGGAAAATTTCTCATATCAGAAGGAGGAAGGAGTTTTTCGCCTTCTCTCGTGAAAATCTTCGGAAGCAGAAAAGCTCCCGCCACTATACCGGGATCATTGATTCTCTGCATAAAACTCCCATGATTCTCTTGTCTGTCGATAAATGTCTTTATCTCATTGTAGTCGGTTTTTCTCTCCTCCGGTACCTAGACGAGAGTAAACACAACCGGGATACACCCGTCCCGCTGATACCAACAGTCCCAAAGCGTGATCTCCCGAGTCCTCTCCCCAGTCCATGAACACCAAAGGGTGGGGTCTTATTACTCTGAGGCTGGAATTGGGGCGGATCGCCCCTCCTTCTAAGATATAATTCGGATTGTTATAGTAGTCCATTCCTTCCAAGTAAGAAGATATACCACCTTTACCTCGAACCGTAACAACACCCCTTTCACATAACAAGACTCTTTGTAAACGCCCGTTTCCAAGAGTCCATCTTTCACCAGTAGGAGGGATTCAATAAGATGCCCCCATAGCACTTTTCGGGAGTCACATCGGCAGTCTGCTCACTCAGACAATTGTAGGAGAAAGGCAGCATTCTTCGAACTCACTCCAGGAAGGGGCAAACAATGATCGCAATTGTTCAGAAGGGTACTCGAGACGAACCTCATGTTTGAAATATTCTGATTAGTGAAGGCCGAGTTTTCTACATTGTATAACAATTCGTCATTGGTTGCCACACTGGCGTTGATATGCAGAGCAGGGTTACAAATACACAGGTAATTCTCATCATCATCATTATTTAATAATGTCCACGATACCTGACATCTGGGTATAGGATTTCTGGGAATGCACTGCAGCCCTCCACCTGAGATGGTGGTAGACTTGTACCCCTCTGGACATTCACATGTGGCTGAATTCAAATCGAAATCGATCTCTCCGACATCTAAAATAATTTTTTGGGTCCGTGGATGGCGCAAAGCTCCATTTGGAAGGCAGGCAACAATCTTATCACAAGGTTTACGAAAATAGTTGTAATCGTTGTTCGACCATGATTTTGTGACGATATTATCATTTATACATTGAGTTACAGCCTTGGCATAGTGTTGGTTTCCCCTTCTTATGGCACCTACGACAATTCTAGTTGTGTGAAAATTGAAGTCCTCAGAGTGAGTCCCTTGCTCAGATACTAAACATACACCGAATTTACCCGGAGGAAATCGCCCTTTCTCTCCTCCATTCTCAATAGAAACGATTGGAGTATCAGATACATCTATACAACGCGCATTTTGTTCTTTACATTGAAGACATTCTATTAGAGATGTAGAATCAGACTGAGGATCGCATTGGATCAATTCTTCGTCGCAGTCCCTGTTAGAAAAATTAATATTTATTTCTTCAACGTCATTTATCGGTGGTAGTTTATGTACATATTTTTCTGTGTATTCATTATTTCCTCTGATATATATATTTTTATCTCCTATCTTTAAAGATAACATTTTTTTTTATTTTAAGAATAAAGAAAAATAAATTTATAATTAAAGGAAAGAAGGAAAAACAAGAGAATTTGTTTATTTATTTATTGCGTTATTTATTTCATGACTTACAGATAAATTTTCGGGAGCAAAAATGAGAGAAGAGCTAGAAGGTGTATATGTTCCTTCTGCTGAATTCCATGTTAGGAGATTTATATTATTATTATTAATATCATTATATTTTGCTAACATAAAAATTCTAAATAGAAGAATACTCTCTCCTTCGAGATCATGAATCTGTTGAAAAAAAATGGAAAGAAGCATAGAAACAATTCTCGCTGGCTCTGATAAAGTCGTTGGTTGAGTAACGGGTTGGAGTTTTCCAAATTTCATTATTTATACATGGATATAATCATACTTAATTTTTTATTTATAGGAGAATAAAGTTTCAATAGTATAATATGAAGGGTGGTCATCGGTTTTATCTTCATAAAAATAAGCACTTTCAAAAATCAATTTGGGACAAGTTTTAGAGGGTAAGTGGCTATATCAGGTTATTATCAATAAAGTTGGTTTTTGAATATTTTTTATTTTACATCTTACTATAGACAATTAATATTTCGCATCCTTTAGCTGGCAAGTGGCTATATTAGGTTATTATCAATAAAGTTGGTTTTTGAATATTTTTTTTATTTTACATCTTACTATAGACAATTAATATTTCGCATCCTTTAGCTGGCAAGTGGCTATATTAGGTTATTATCAATAAAGTTGGTTTTTGAATATTTTTTTTATTTTACATCTTACTATAAACAATTAATATTTCGCATCCTTTAGCTGGCAAGTGGCTATATTAGGTTATTATCAATAAAGTTGGTTTTTGAATATTTTTTTTTATTTTACATCTTACTATAGACAATTAATATTTCGCATCCTTTAGCTGGAAAGTGGCTATATTAGGTTATTATCAATAAAGTTGGTTTTTTAAATATTTTATATTTTACATCTTACTATAGACAATTAATATTTCGCATCCTTTAGCTGGAAAGTGGCTATATTAGGTTATTATCAATAAAGTTGGTTTTTTTAATATTTTATATAAATGAAAGAGGTGTTATGGTTGAAATATTATTGTAAAAAAAAACAACAAAAAACAATCCAACACTAACTACCACTATTCCTATGACAAAGGTGTAGTTGTATGGTTGGTAGTTGGATGCCCGCTATATATGAGGATCGCATAGCCCAACGGCCACACTATCAACATGAACTCTCCACTATACTATCTCTCCGTAAGATTATCGGAATCAGATACAGAAACTCTGATGAATGTTACCAATCAGTTCAAGAAAGAGAAAGATGTAATAAGACGCCCAAATCACATAACACTTTTTGTTGGATATCTCGGCAATGAAAACAAGGAGCTTCTGGATTATATAACTACAATCAAGGAATGGCTGAATGTTAATCCCATTAAAATATATTCTACCAATCAGTTTGGTATATTTGGTCGGAAAATTATTGGTCTTATTTTGAATATACCAAATTTTTACCAGATACTAGAAGAATTTCCCAAGATTTTAGATACCCATCTGAAAGAGGGATTTCTTTTGAAATCGAAACGTAAGAACCCCATTCCACATATATCACTTTTTGAATGCAACTCTCAGTGCCTAGAAACGGTGGTGGAAAAACTCGACAAGTGCAAGATATTAGACAAGAATTGGGAAATAAAACCGAAATCAATAACTCTGATGAAGATCGAAGGAGACATTCTTTATGATAACTTTAATTTGACCCTAGGCTAAGAATTCTCTTTCGAAGAAGGCAATAAATGAAGAAGAAGAAAAATCTGTTTTTATCACCGGTTCAAAAATCTGAAATTTTCTTCTTCTACTTGGCGTTTAATATTTTTAAATAATTCAATCCAACATTGTAATCTATAATTTGTTATATATTTTTGAATAGCATCAAATATTATTTGAGAACGATTGTGAAATAAAAATGAAAACTCTGACATTAATTCTTTTATTTCTCCATATTGAATTAGTTGGTTGAGGGGATAAAAATCCCTTCCATTGGAAACTCTTATTATATTTCTAAGCATCCACAGAGATAGGATATGTGCATTTTTCTGAACTAAGTTAAAATGGTCGATTTGGTTTTCATTCGAACCCAACACCAATAGCAAAAGGAAAAGAAAACTGCCAAGTTTAATAAGAGCTTCTCTATCAATATAGATGTCCTTTCCTTCCTTTTCCATTAGTATCTTGATTGTGTGATATATATAACATTTGGCTGGATAAACTATATTCTCCTTTAGTGGGTGATTGTTTCTTTCTTCTGAATTCAAAAGAAATTTGAATAAAAGAGGTAAAGTCTGC
The DNA here is from genome assembly GCF_032717465.1 of Coenobita brevimanus. Classification (NCBI taxonomy): domain Eukaryota; kingdom Metazoa; phylum Arthropoda; class Malacostraca; order Decapoda; family Coenobitidae; genus Coenobita; species Coenobita brevimanus. Next base: position 36,729,545 of record NC_137033.1, on the reverse strand, counting down.
GAATGAATAAGATTGTATATTTGCACTCCTTCAAATAATTTTGATGGATAATTATTTATACAGATTATACATCCAGTCATAATATGAACATGTTTGGTCATAAATTCCACAAAGTGATCATTTTGCTTTCCAGTAAGTGCAATGAGAAAGAGAGATGGCCACATATGGTAAAAAACGGGTAACTGGACTATCTGAATATTATCAAAAGATATACATCGTTGTTTATAATCTTCTATGCTAGCATCCATTTCTTCCCACCAGTAATTATTAACATCTCTCATGTTTTTAATAATGGCTCCCATTTCAACCAGAGCTTTATATTCGGTATTTTTTATTAATTCATATAATTCTTTACATATATCCGTTGATAAGATGGCTTCATAGAAACATCCTTTAAATCGAATTTTTTCATGATCTTCTTGACAATTTTTTATATGGTAAAAAATTTGCATAACAAAATTAAATTCATTAATTGCGTTTTTTATTTCTCTAGAAAATGAATTAGCAAGTTTATCTCTCTGATATAAATATTTCAGATAATATGATATCGCCCCACCGAATATATTTAAAACGTTTTTGAGTCTACTCATGTAATAAGAATCACCATCATGTTCAAACTTTGCTTTGATAAGAAACTTCTCTTCGGTTTCTAAGGGAACTGAAAATACTCGAAACAAACACAAGTTAAATGTATTTAATAAAAATAAAAGAGGATATTTTTTTGCATTTTGTATATCACCAATATCATTTATAATACGGCTGGGATCGATATTCATGAAGGAAGGTACATATTCTTTTAAGTTTTCTATAATTTTTTCTCTATTTTTTGTTTTACTAAATTCCATATCTTCTCTTCTCTTTTTTCTTCATTATATCACATATATCATTATTAATATATACTTTATCTGTAAATGAAAAAATTTCTTCCTTTTCCTTTATTCTTTCAGTAGGAAAAACTGTTTGCCTCCAGATTCTCAAAGTACAAGCGCTGTTATAAAAGCAGCTACTATTTTCATTAAGATGTTGTAAGAGGATACCCACCATGGTATGGTATATACTGGACGGTGTTTTTTCTACACTCATTTTAGGATATGAGACATTTATTATTAATTTTTCTCGTATCGCTTTTATAAATTATTCACTTTTATTTTTTCATGTATCGGAGAAAAAGGAAATTGATTTAATAAAAGAAGATTTAGAGAAAATATTCAGAGAAACGGTAATAGATGACGATCATCCCATTCCGGCAGATGAGATTCCACTATGTTTTATAACGAAGGAAAATTATTTTATATTATTTGTTCCGTCGGTGGGTAGACAAAAAATATAATGCTTATATCTATTCACAATCAATGTTGGTCCACACCAGCTTAATCATAGTTAATTTCTATAATAATAATATCAGACATTTAATACTAGAAGGAAATTGTAAATTATATATTAGATTTGAATTAGATTCTTTATCCTTACCGACCGTCTTTTCTTATAGTGTACTGGATAATTATATGAAATGCTTTGAATTTATTATGGAACCCACTACATTTTGCTGTGTGGTAAAGAATTCTATATCTATAAAAGAAGCATCTGAAGAAGATATTGATCGATCTTACCTTCTTTATTATCAACGACTATTATTACCAAAATATTTGAATAAAAAAATCTACTAGACCTAGTCCCTCTAGCAACAGCTTCGAAATAAAAACAATGGCATTACAAGCGAATCTTTATTGGAATATGAAAACAGATAACAATTTAAATATATGTTTTTTATTATATGATATTGGACACCAATCTTACGAAAAATGTGAGAAATACATCAAAGAACTGAAAAGAAACTGCATTATATGTGAAGGAGATGAATTTAAGGCATATACATATATCACTAAAGAAAAAATAAAGATAGTGCCTAAATCACATTTTAATCCTTTACAATGTTTGGGTATGGAAACCATTTATTCCAAACCTAGTTCTCTGAGTAATATTAATTATTATCTTACAATAGGTAGAAAAATTCTTAGTTTTGAAATAAATATTTGTTGTTTCTTTAATTTTTTAAATATGAAGGTGAATAATATTTTTTGTTTGTGGCCCCCAAGAGAAGTATATAAAGAATTGAGTATTAAAAGAGATTCATTTTTTGATAATTATCTGGGTGTTTTATGGATTGGTGATTTTCAGAGTGTAAATATTATTCTAAAAAAGGAAGATTAAGCCTTTTAGTGAGCAACCAACTCCCATTCCGGGTCAGCAAGAATTGAAGTTGTTATTCATCCCCTCCACCTGTAGCAAAGGGAAATCAGACTCGCAAGTGTTATGTTGATCATAGAAAAGCAAGTGGTTTAAGGAAACATTATTTCAGTATTTTTTTAGCTAATAATTGAGCAAACTCCTTACAGTATGAATATGGATCACAAGATGATAATAATAGATTTACTTCATCTTCATTATTGTATAAATCTTCCTTATTTCTTAAATATATTTTTTCATTATAAAGAGAAAGAAGGTTTTCATCAATTATATTATTAATTTCTTTATATTTTCTATCATATGTAAATATTTTCAAGAATAAATCAAAATTGGAATATCTTTGTAATTCCTCATTTCTCCCTCTCTTTAACATATTCTTATAACACCAAAACATATATTCATTTATATTATCTTGAAAGACTTGTGTTATAAGAAATGAGTCGATTTTAATAACACATTTAAGCTGAGCTGGTCCAAAACAGGTATTAATGAGAGTACAGCGTTTTTTGTACTCGTCTTTCAGTTCTATAACGGTCTTCTCAATATCATCTAAAAATATTCCCACCTGTAGGAAACTACTTATGGTAAATTGCATTGCTGAAGCTCCAAGATCTCTTGAGAATAAAATTTTAATCCTAGATGGATTCTTACTATTAGTTGAGAATGCATATCTGTATTCTTTAAGAATATCTGAAAGAATTTCATTAATGCGTCGAATATAATGCCCGTTAACACCAATTTGTGAATTTACAATTGAATTATAATCTGATTTTGACTGTAACAAATCAAAATAATACCTGTAATTGAAACGATTATATGATGTAGTTATATTACCTTCCCTATCTATTTCAGAAAAAGTATCCTCATTAAATAATGTATCACATAAAGATAATAAATCATCAAGAAAAGAATAAAATCATAATGACCTTTTGTGGTTTTAGGAACGGGAACGACTTGAAAGTTTCTCAATGTTTTGTGTGGACAAATTAGTCTTTTTTTAATGAAATTAAGGGTTTCCTGAACAATGAAACTTTTACCTGTTCCAATTGGAAAGGCATCTAAACTATATATTTGTATAATATAAAAATATTCTATTTCACTTCTTTTCTTATTTATTATTCCTTGAAAATTTGTTATATTGTAAAAGGTAGTTATACTCATTTTAAATTATATCGAAAATCAGTCAGTTTTATAATATTGACTTGTCGTTGTTTTGGCGGAGCAGATACACCTTCATTTATATATAATAGTCTAAACATCCGTAAATATGCAACCACTTGTCCACTAAAGGGTTAAACGAGCAAGAGGTGCTGCGGCTCTTCGTAGTAAAGGGCAGGATGGTAACTCACAATTATGCTTTTCACATCTAGACACATGTAGGCGTAGAATTGTAGAGTATATTTTTAGCACACTACATTTATGTTCTTCTTTATTATTTAAATGGCGACGAACACGGCGAAACATCAGGCAGAAGGGGAGCATTTTTCGGATGGACATGAAGCGCTGTGTGCAAAACAAAGAAGCAGATCCTCCAGTTTATTCTTTTTGTTTTGGATTATCACACACTCTTTTAGCTTCTTAGCGGCTTCCTCACATTCCTTTGTATTAATTTTCTCTTCTTCTAGCACTTGGGACCTTAAACGTTTGAAAGGACAGGATGGTAAATCACAATTTGTCGATCTACACCAAGCCACATATGTGCGAAGAATTGTGAGATATATAGTTAATACATTGCATTTGTGTTCATTTGTACCGTTCAAATGGCGACGAGTACGGCGAAACAACAAGCAGACGGGGAGCACGTCTGAGATAGGCACGAGGAACTATGTGCAAAACAACGAAACATATCTGATGATTTATTCTCTCTCTTTTGAATTATCACATATTGTGCCAGCTTTTGGACAATTTCATCACATTCTTCTTCTCCTTTAATTTCAGCATTATAATATTCACTTTTGGGTGGCCATAAATAACTGTACATAGCTCTGAAAATGCGAACCAAAGCTGATGCAGAGGCCGCTTCTTCGAGATTCTTCATCTCTCCATACAAACAATCGATTTGGTTTTCCGCAAAAATATATATATTAAATTTTTAATTTATACTTATAATTAATAAAACTCTAATAATGATAAGATAATTTCTTTATAGATATTTATATTTTTTCAATTTGTTAATTCCATTATGAATCTATCATACTATGTGAGAGATTATTCAGCAGACTTTAAACTGGAGAGTGATGATATTTTAAACATACAACAACTGTATGGTCCACCAGATAAACCTACATGACTTAGATTTGCCCCAAAATGTAAACAGAATAAATGCTGGATTGATTTTCTATAACAACACATACCTCTTAGAGAGAAATAGATTATGGGAATCGATAAATACGACATTTGTAGCAAAAACCTCTCTGGAATGGAGTGCCCGAGGATGTAGACACTGAATTCAGTATAGATGAAAAAACTATTTATTTTTTTAAAAGGAAAATGGTGTATGGATTTGATAACAATTTGCAAAGAGTATATAGAAAATCATCTATTTTTTCATATTTGAGGTGTTTAAATTATTCTTATAATTTCTTGTTGAAACGAATTATAACAATAATTTTATTATTTTTATACTTTTACCACTAGTTTATCATCTTTGGAAAAAGGAAAAATTGCCGATTGAACAAAATATCCAGAGAATGAACTAAATCGGCAACTCTCACAACAAGTTAGATAAACCAGCAACAACCTTGCTCATTTTGTTTAAAATGTCAATTTTCCTATTTCAGCACGACATATATATATATATATATATATATATATATATATATATATATATATATAATCTCATCAGCCGTTTGAGTATTCACTGCAGGACCAGCCTATCCCAGCCGAAGCGGAGACGATACAGCCAATGTATTTCTAACAAGTGGCTTAGGCTGTCTGGTAGAGACTGTATGTGTCAGCAACTTTTCCGCTGGTTTTGTTTTGATTTTTTTTTTTTCCTTGAGTAGTCTAATAAATTCGATACTATTTCATATATATATTTCCAGGGTTCATTTATGGCGGTATGCTTTATGAAGACGAGTCGAGTACCTGTTTCAAATTTGGCTGGATGGTTCATATATTTGAAGAATAGCTGATAATGATTAATAAGTCTTTAGTAATTGTTCTGTTCATATTGTCAAATGGTTTTCGTTAGTTTAATGAGTTGTGTTTATTTGGAATTGTTTAATGGAAGCAAAAGTATGAACCATTAGTTAATGATTTGGTGTATCTCGTATGTATACAAATCTATTTTGGTAACCAGTTACCGAGAGCTGAGGAGAGAGAGAAGGAAGAGTGGCCTGGCAGTTCCCTACCAGCTGTTGCCCGGACTGTGTCGCGCCTCCTGCTGCCTCGTTACTGGTGCTAGTGTTATGGTGAACCTTGGGTGTATGACGGGATTTACACTGTGGCTAAGGGGATCCCCAGTTAAGTGCTGAGATTATAAAGCAGTCAAGTAACTCAGTGCGAGTGACAGTGTTCAGTGGAGGCGGTGGAAGGGCAGCAGTTGTTGTGGAGCTCAGGTAGCATATTCCTTTTGGTTATTTACATATTGTTTGGTATTAATATGCTATGTTATTGTGTCTAGGTTTGGCTGTATCGGAGTCCGAGACTCTGGTAGTTTAAAGGTAGCTGATACCCTGCGAGGTGTATGAGTTCAGTACACCGTTAGTCTGTTTCAGGCCCCAGGGGGGTTGTGTGGGGGACTGCGGTGTTGCTTTGAAGTGGGACAGTAATAAGTATGGTATTTGGGTGTATGTTATCCTAATTGGTTTCCCTCTAGTCTTGTGTGTGTGTGTGTGTGTGTGTGTGTGTGTGTGTGTGTGTGTGTGTGTGTGTGTGTGTGTGTGTAGGTGTGTGTTGCTAAGTCCCTGTTGTAGGGAGGGCTTTATGTATATATACCGATATATACTGTATGCTTTCGTATATAGCTAAATGTGTTTCATTAGGGAATTGTGTAAGTTTAAATGGGGTTTAAATCTGATATTCGAAATTAAATTTTTAATTGCAAATACAAAGGTTGTTTGTGTATCCTTCTTTATACATTCTGGTATGTCATTTGTACAGTTAGTTTAAAGAATCTGGAGACACCCACTTTGGGGTGACATATGGCGACCTCCTGCCAGGATACCAGAATTTACAAAGAGGATTTGTTGGGTTTGAGTGCTGACAGTATTAACCTCAAAATGTCCGACCTTGGGACTTTGGTCAGTTTAGGAAAGGAGTTGGGATATGAAGGAGAAGAGCTGAGAAAATTTATTGAAGCTGAAAGAAGTTACTTTGAACAGAATAGGAGAGCAGAAAGGGCAGAACGACGACAGGAGGACAAGGACCAATTAGAAATGGAGCAAGAGAGGCTAAGACAATTAAAAGAGCGATTGGACTTGGAAGAGCGACTTGCTCAGACTAGGGGTCCGATGGTTACTCAGTCAACTCAGGAGGGGGTGGCGGAAGTGTTAGAGCCGTCGTTGGTACAGATGCAAGTTAAAGGTCCTTCACTGCCGCCTTTTGACGAGAAAACTGACGACATGGATTCATATATACGACGATTTGAAATTTTTGCTAGGGCTGTGGGATGGCCAGAGGATAGGTGGGCAGTGTTACTCAGTTCCTATCTAAAGGGCCTTGCACTGGAGGTGTATTCAAGACTCAGTGCGGAGGAAGCTGTGCATTATGGGTGTGTTAAGACTGCTCTTATGGACCGATTTGAGTGCACGGAAGAAGGATTTCGGAAGAGATTTCGTACGGCAAAACCACAAAGTTTTGAGAAAGTATCACAATTTATAACTAGGCTGCAAAATTTGTTAAGCAGGTGGATAGAGTTATCTAATACAGATAAATCATTCGAAGGGGTGTGTGAATTAATTGTAGCAGAACAATTTCTTGATTGCTGTGGAAAAAACTTGCAGGAATATCTACGAGAACGAACACCACAGAACCTGCAGGAGATGATAAATCTTGCAGAAGGTTTTGTCAGAGCTCATGGTGGATTACTACAGAATGCCCGTACACCATGCTGCTCCTCTTCAGGGGTAAAGAAACCCGATGCTGCAGTGCAACACAGTGAGGAACAAAGTAATAAGAGGACATTATTTGTAGAGAAAGGATTGTGTTTCAAATGTGGGAAACCAGGTCATCAGGCACGACAATGTAATGCGAGTACAGGTTACAGGAGTCGACCACAAGTGAATCTCTGTACAGAGACTGATTCTAACCCAGGCAGTGAGGACGAGACTTATAGGAATCAACTGTGTGGACAGACAGTAGACGTAGTGAGCGCTTTAGCGAGGATGCCAGTGTCCAAAGGGTTTGTGTGTGGCCATGCGGTGGATGTACTGCGCGACACGGGATGCAGTACGGTAGTAGTAAAGAAAGGACTGGTACCGAAGGAGTGCTTCACGGGACAGCAAAGGAAGGTGAGACTCGTCAATGGACAGGTGGAACAGCATCCGCTGGCAAAATTTGAAGTTCAAACTCCATACTACACGGGACAAGTGGAGGCAGTTTGGATGGATGATCCAGTTTATGAATTAATAATTGGGAATAATGCAGGTGCTACAAAATTAGAAAGTCTACTAGAGAGCCATGCTGTTGCAACCAGGGCAGCATCCCAAAGAACTCGTACCACAAAGAAGTTAAAAGTTGTGGACAACTTGCAACTGGATGCACAAGACATGAAGGAGGCCCAGCAGGATGACAAACAATTACGCTGTTGGCTCAAATATGCACAAGATAACCATTCTGGGTTTCAAACCGTTAAGAAAGCTAGTTTCTCTGTGGAAAAGGGTTTGTTATTTAGAACAAAGTGTGTTCAGGGGAAGGATATAAAACAATTGGTTTTACCTACGAAATTTAGAGAGATGGTGATGAGTATTGCCCATGAATCGCCTTTTGGAGGACATTTGGGAAGTGATAAAACGTTGGGAAAGATAGAACAGGAGTTTGCTTGGCCTGGAATGGGGGCTGATGTTAAAAGATTTTGTTTATCCTGTGACATTTGCCAACGTACAGTTCCCAAAGGGAAGGTGGGTAAAGTACCATTAGGTGAGGTTCCCTTGATTGATACACCCTTTCAGAGAGTGGCAGTGGATTTGGTGGGGCCCATTGAACCCAGAAGTGAGTCCGGTAAGCGCTACATTTTGACCCTGGTGGATTATGCCACTCGATATCCTGAAGCAGTGGCATTGAGTAAGGTGGACACAGAGACCGTGGCAGAGGCTCTGCTGGAGTATTTTCAAGGGTGGGTGTACCAGAAGAAATTGTTTCTGACAGAGGCTCTCAATTCACTTCTGATATGATGGGAGAGGTAAGGAGGTTGCTTTCCATTCGTCATCTTCCCACTACTCCCTATCATGCACAGGCAAATGGACTGGTTGAGAGGTATAACGGAACACTTAAGCATATGTTGAAAAAAACCTGTGCTGAGCAGCCAAAGCTATGGGATAGGTACCTTCCCGCTGTTCTTTTTGCCTACAGGGAGGCTCCCCAGGCTAGCCTAGGGTTCTCCCCTTTTGAACTTTTGTATGGGCGGACAGTCAGGGGCCCCCTTAGTATTTTGAGGGAGTTATGGGACAAGGAAAAACAGGAAGGAGAAGTGCTTACTAGCTACCAATACGTTTTTAACCTGAGAGAAAGATTGGAGGAGACGTGTAGACTAGCAAAGGAACAGCTGGAAAATTCAAAAACTAAGTATAAACGTTATTTTGACAGGAATGCCAAAGAGAGAAAGTTTTCTATTGGGGACAAAGTATTGGTTTTGCTCCCAACTGCAAATAATAAATTGCTTCTACAGTGGAAAGGTCCATACACCATCCAGCGTAGGAAAGGTCAAATGGATTACGAAATAGAAATTAATGGGAAATTTAAAGTGTTTCATGCCAATATGCTCAAGTATTATTTCACCAGGCAGAATGGTAATTCAGGAACAGATGATGTTGGGGCTGTAATCGAAGATGAGGAAGACTACGGGAGTGAAGATTTGGTTCTGCCCGGGGTACAGGGTAAGGAGTCCTACACCGATGTACACATCAACCCATATCTATCTACGGAGCAGCAAACCCAAGTAAGAGAACTTCTGCAAAGATTTAGTCCAGTATTGTCCAGTAAACCTGGCTTGACATCTTTGCTTGAGCATAAGATAGAGCTAACCCAACCACAGATAGTGAGATCTCGATCCTATACCATTCCATATGCTTTAAGAGAATCCATAAATGAGGAGATAGAAGTGATGAAAAAATGGGATATCATTGAGCCTTCTAACTCACCTTTTTCAACACCAATGGTGGTAGTCAAAAAGAAAGATTCGTCCAACCGCATATGTCTGGACTTTAGGAAATTGAATGCCTTAACTGTTTTTGATTGTGAACCAATGGCTGACCCAGATTACATTTTTGGAGTGTTGAATGGAAGCAAGTTTTTCACGAAGATTGATTTGAGTAAGGGATACTGGCAGATCCCACTAGAAGAGGACAGTAAACCCTACACTGCATTCCAAACAGATAAAGGATTATTCCAGTTCAAAGTTCTCCCCTTCGGATTAGTCAACGCTCCAGCTAGTTTTAACCGGCTAATGAGGAAGGTGTTTCATGGTATGGCGGGAGTACAGCACTTTTTGGACGACATATTAATCCACACACAGACGTGGGAGGAACACTTGGTCATTTTGGGTGAGGTGTTACGGAAGCTGAAAGAGGCAGGAATTACAGCTCGTCCCTCCAAATGCCATGTGGGCATGGCCAGCTTGGAATATCTGGGCCACGTTGTGGGGGGTGACAGGCTTCAACCAATGAAGGACAAAGTAACCAGTATCAATGAAGCTC
>NC_137033.1:36646942-36714442 GCF_032717465.1 Coenobita brevimanus | reverse complement strand
TACCCTCTCTAACTCTCATAATTAACACTCTACAATACACCTTACCTACAACACTCGACAGACTTATACCCCTAAAGCTAGTACATTCATACTTATCACCCTTGCCTTTATACAACGGGACCACACAAGCACTTGCCCAGTCAATTGGCACCATACCTTTCACAAAGCACACATTCAACAATCTTACTAACCAGTCAACAATAGTCACTCTACCACCCTTCAGGTATTCCACAGCACACCCATCCATACCTGCAGCTTTCCCTGTTTTCATCTCCTTTACTGCCTTCTCCACTTCCTCCTTCGTGATCAAAGAATCATTCAACTCTCCCAACACATTTATTCCTTGCACCCTTCCATCCGCCACAATCTCAGCCACCCTTTCCTCCTCTACATTTAACAATCTTTCAAAATACTCTGCCCATCTCTTCCTTACTACATCGATCTCAATTAACATCCTTCCATTCTCTGCTTTTACTCTCTCTTCCTTCCCAAACTCTCCCTTTCGCACCCTTTTCACCTCCTTCCAGAACATTTTCTTATTCTGTTGAAAATTCTCAGTCAGTCGCCAACCCCACCTTTCATCTGCTGCCACTTTAGCACGACACACAGCCCTTCTCGCCCTATTCCTCTTTTCCTTATACCTCTCATATGACACCTCATCCTTCCTTTGCAGCCACACTTCATATGCACATCTCTTCTCAGCCACAGCCATACTTACTTCCTCGCACCACCATTCACTTCCTTTTCTTACACCACCACCCACACGTCTCACACCACACACCTCTTCTGCATGCCCCACCACAGCACTCCTAAACAACTGCCATTCCTCCTCCACACTGCCATTTTCCCGATCTTCACTGCGTTCCACTCATCTTTCAATTTCTCCTGGTATTCTATCACTTTCTCTCTTTTATGCAACTCACTCACTTTCAAAACCTCCCTGCCACACCTAAGCCTCCTAGCTCTCACCCATCTCTTACCTACTCTTAACTTTCCCTCCACCAGGTAATTGTCAGACATACCTCCACCCTCCCCTCTCAGAACTCTCACATCCAACAATCTTCCTATTACATTCCTAGACACAACCACATAGTCCATCAATGCTTTATCCACAACCATTCCACCCTCCTGTCTCACCCATGTATACTTATAAATATCTTTCTTTTCGAACAGCGTATTTCCAATCACAATTTCTCGCTCAACACACATCCCTATCATTCGTTCCTCCTTTTCCTTTCTTCCAGGCACACCATGCATACCAACTACACTTTCAACTGCTACATTTCCTACTCTAGCATTCAGATTTCCCATCATTACTACATTCACATTCGCTCCAAAACTCTGCAGACACTCATCAACATCATTCCAGAAAGACTCCCTCTCTTCTTCATCCCTTTCACTACGAGGCCCATATGCACTCACAAACACCCACAACTCACGTTCAGATTTCACTTTCACCCACATCAGTCTCGATGACACCTCCTTCCATTCAATCACACACTGCTGTACTTCCGGACTCACTAACAAGGCCACACCTTCTCTTGCCCTTCCTCTATGAACAGCTGACAATCTTCCATTCACACTTCCAAACATAGACTCACCCTTCCCTTTCATCTTCGTTTCACTCAAAGCTAACACATCCAACTTTCTTCTCACAAACATTCTCCCAATCTCCTCCCTTTTAGCCTCAATCGTACTACATGCACGCACATTCATAGACCCAATCTTCATGGTACGGGGATAACTCAATCCCCCATCCCTTTCTTTGGCCTGTCTCTTTTTAGGAACTGAGAAACAGAAGAGGGGGTCCCTAGTCCCCCTCACCCCGCCCCTGTTAGTCGCCTTTTACGACACGCAGGGAATACGGTGGCAGTATTCTTCCTAACACAACCTGGCCGCAGAGTAGTAGTACCACCCCATAGTGCGGCCAGATTGTCTCCCCCCCGCCATAGGGGGGGGGGACACAATATATACACATACATATAGATAGATAGATAGATAGATATAAGAAGGACAGATTAATAGATACATATAAACAAATGCAATAGTATTAGTCATCATGTTTTGTCTCGATCATGCACAATACAGTAAAGTCAATATCAAAATAATAAATATTGAAAATATTGTCTTTCCTGAACTGTCACCAGATCGGGAATGTCATAACTACACTGTAGGACGCGCCCACGTTGAGTCAACACTGCTTCTTAGCCTCAAGATTTTTCTTGTTTTTTCTCTCTATGTACGCATGTGTGTGTGTGTGTGTGTGTGTGTGTGTGTGTGTGTGTGTGTGTGTGTTCAACTTCATACCTTCACCTAATTGTTCTTACCTAACTGCATCTTAACAAAAACGAATCAAGCTCGTACTGTCCCATGTATCAATTTTATCACACATATCCTTAAATTTTTGAATTGTTTTGGTACACGCTGTTTCATTTGGCAGTGCATTCCACTTATCAATTGCCCTATTTGGGAAACTGAATTTCCTTACGTCTTTATCACCTCTCTTTTTATGCAGTTTTTTGTAGTGTCCTCTTGCTGACGCTTCTCTACAGGTTATATACTCATTTATGTCTATTTTCTCTTTCCCTAAGACATATATAGCATAATCATGTCTCCTTTTTTCCTTTTCTCCTGCAGTGTTGGCAGATTCAATTTTTCTAGCCTTTCCTCGTAGCTTAGATCCCTGAAGCTGGGTACCCATTTTGTAGCGGCCCTTCGAACTTTTTCAGTCTTATCTATGAGTTTCTTGAGATGAGGATTCCAGACTATTGGTGCATACTCCAGGGTTGGTCTGATGAATAATGTTATCTTTCTCAGCATGTCTTCATTTATGTATGTGAATGCTATTCTCATATTAGCAAGCAGTGGATACATGTTCCGTACCTTCTCACTGATGTGTTTAGCCGGAGATAGTCGCTTATTGATAATATCTCCAAGGTCCTTCTCTCTTTCTGATATGTGTTAGGTTTTACTTCCTAACTTATAATCCCAATCTGGTCTTTTTCCACTTTTACCTAACTTTAATTACATGACACTTGTCCACATTGAATTCCATTTGACATTTTTCGCTCCATTCATGAAGTTTATTTAACTCTTGTTGTAGCCCTCTACAAGAGTCTGTGTTAGTAATCCTCCTTTGTATTTTTTCATCATCAGCAAACATATTCAGACAGCTTTCATTTCCAGTGTTACTATCTATGTAATTTACATCCAGTAAAAACATAACTGGTGCCAACACTGAGCCCTGTGGAATTCCGGTGGTCACTTCCCTCCATGATGAGTAATTTTTCCTTAGTGCTGTTCTCATTATCCTTTTTCTGAGAAGATCTTACATCCAACAGTACAGGTTGCCTTGGATTCCTTCTTTATTTTTCCAGTTTATTTTTTGTAACATAGGATGTAGGTTGATGTATGAGCCATACCATATTGGGTGTATTTATACTTTTGGATTTACAAAAAAAAGGGAGAGGGGGGCTTGATCATACTAGCTTGCTCTGTTCTAAATTTAAGAACGTTATGGAGGCATTTGAATTGAAAGAGTTGATATGTATTTTTATTTTTTATTTATCTATTTATTTCATTTATGAGAAAGTTTGAAAGGAATGAGAGAGTGTTGTTGTTTGGAGATATGAATGGAAAAGTAGGGAATGTGAAGGTGGACTGAGTACTTGGTGAGTGGGGTGTGCCTGTGGAAGTGGATGGGAATGGCAGTGCTCTAGTGAACATTAACGCAGGGATGGGGTTGGTGACAGGCAATACCCTCTTTAGACACAGAATGATCTACAGGTATACATGGCGAGTGACGAGAAGGGTGGCCGGTGAACTGAATGAGCGGAAGGCAATAATTGACGATGATATGTGTGTGTGGATGACAGAATAATGGATGCAAAAGCATACAGAGGTTGGGGAAGTGGATTGTCTGACCACCACGTGGTGGTGGTGAAATTCAACGTTCAAATGCAATGGAGGAATAGAAGGTGGGAAGGACAGGAGGAAGTAGTCCATGCAAGGAGGGTAGGAAGGTTGCAAGAGGATTGAAAAAAGGTAGAATATAAGAGAGAGTGGAGGAGCAACTGAGTATAAATGATTTGCAGCAGATGGGGGAGGTGGATGGGGTGTGCAAGATATTCACAGAAGAAATCTGTGCAGCATATGAGGTGGTGTGTGGGGTGAAGAAAAGACGGAAGGGGATGCAAGGAACCGCATATTGAAATGAGGTGAGACAAGCTGTGGCGCAGAAGAAACAAGCATATATTGAGAAGATGGGACGCAGGGGCGTGGAGGAAGTTTAAAGGCGGAAGAGAGAGAGTTATATGTAGACAGGAAGAGAGAGGTGAAAAGATTAGTATGAGAGAGTAAGAAAAGAGTGGATGAGGAATTCGGGAGAAATTTGAGTGTAAAATGGAGGGAATGTAGGAAGTATTCTGGAAAGAGATAAAGAGTATTAGACAGGGTGATAAAGAAGTCAGTCGGGGTCTTAATGGTAGATTGCTAGTGGAGAAAGGAGAAAAAGTGAGCGGATGGAGAGAACACTTTCAGGAATTGATAAACACAGAGAATGAGAGAGATGCGAGTGGCTGGGAGAAGGAGGAAGGTTAGACGAGAGGAAGAAATCAGTAGGTTGAAAGTAGTGGAGGCAATGAAGAAAGTCAGAATGAGGAAAACCCCAGGAATTAATGGAGTTGTGAGGTGGAATGTTCAAGCCTGGGGGAGAAGTAGTAGCAGAAATGATATGGAAGATGTGCAGATTGGCCTGGGAGGAAGGTAGACTCCTTGAGGATTGGACGTCAGCTATAATTATTCCCCTGTTCAAAGGAAAAGGGGAAAAAGAAGTGCGTGTTAATCACAGGGGCATTTGTTTTCTTGGTGTAATAGGATAAGTATATGGTAGGATACTTAGTGACTGACTCAGGGAAATAACGAGGAATTAGATGATGAAGAACAGGGAGGTTTTATGAGGGAAGAGGTTGTGTTCAACTTGTTTAGATCAGATATTCACCCTAATGTCTTTAGTTGAAAATTTTCTAGAGAAGGGCAAGAAGTTGTATGCGGCATTGGTGGATTTGGAGAAAGCATATGACAGGGTGGATAGACGAGGAATTTGGATAATATGGAGTTAATGGGAATTTTTGAATGCCGTCTTCCAGGGAAATGAAGTCACTGGATGTACATTGAATCTGGATGATGAAGAAACGGATAATGTGAGTGCATTTAAGTGCTTCGGTAGTGTGATGATCAAGGATGGAAGTTTGGAGGGCGAAGTGCTTGAAAGAGTACAACAAGGAAGAAAGGTTGTTGGCTCTATGAAAGTAGTGGTAAGGAACAGGGAAGCGAGTATGGAAGTAATAACGTCGCTGCATGACAGTATTGTGATGCCAACTGGAACTGAAGCTTGGACCTTGTTGGAAGGACATAAGTCAAGAGTGAGGGCAATGGAAATTAGTTATCTGAGAGGAGTACGTGCAGTTACATGGAGAGACTGACTAACAAAAGAGGAAGTGAAGGAGCGTTTGATGTGGATGTTGATGTGATAGAAAGCGTTGGGAGAAAATAACACATTGAGGTGGTTTGGCCATGTGGAGAGGATGAAGAGCAGGAGACTAACGAGGAGAGTGTATGTGAGTGAGGTGGACGGGGGGGGGGGAGAGGGAGGAGGAGGCGAAGGATAAGACAGAGGGATGGGGTGTAGAAGTATATGGGAGAGGAGGTGTGTGAGCCCGGAGCAAGGCAGTGAAATGGCGGGTGACATGGAGACTATTTGTCTGTGGTCATCCCTTACGGGATTAAGGCGTCTGACAATAGATACAGAGTGATTTCATGAATTTATTTATATATTATTTATTCATTTATTATTTCCAGATGGTGAGTTTCGTCTGCACCTATGTCATCATTGCGCATCAGCTAGAGGTTGGATACTTATCACATAGTAACAAATGAACCGTTCCTGCCTAAACCATAAACTCACTTGATGTAGTAGTGGGACAGGTATCGTATACAGTAATAACCCCTGTACGGTTCCTGCATAAGCCATCCACTAACAAGATGTAGTGGTGGGACAGTTATCACATACTAACACGTACCGTTCCTGCCTAAACCATCCATTCACGATGTAGTATTGGGAGAATTATCGCATACTAACAAATGTACTGTACCTTTCCTGCCTAAACCATCCTCACAAGTGATGTGCTAATTTCATGTCTCTGCACTGACTGACAAGCCAGATGGTTTTATGTAGCCTAGAAATCCACGCACTGTGTACTGGATATACCGTAGCAGCCTACTTAGCAGTACACTAGAATATGATGCTAGTCACGAAGAAGAACTTTGGGAAGCGTGTAGAGTCGTAGCATTTTCTTTTTCTGCCTTTGAGTTGCGTGAAGTAAGCTGCAAAAGAACAAAATCTGTGCCAATTTAAGGTGAAAGAATTATAGTCGTATGTATAGTACTGCATTATGTAACAGTTGCCTGGTTATATTAGCTGGTATAGTTCTCTCTCTCTCTCTCTCTCTCTCTCTCTCTCTCTCTCTCTCTCTCAGGAAAAAAAAAAAAGTTATTTATGTTTGCATTTTATTAATAAATTAAAGTGATTATAAATATTCAAGTGAGAGAGAGAATCTTGGTTCACTTTACTCATTTCATTTACATATTTAACATTCTCTCTCTCTCTCTCTCTCTCTCTCTCTCTCACTGAGTTACGTGTAGGCCTAATTCATCTGCTTCAGAGGGTGAGTTATTTCATTTATCTCAAAACTTCCAACTAACTGACAACGATTCCATTCACACTGTAGACAACATATAATAATAATAATAATAATAATAATAATAATAATAATTTCTTTTTCCCTCTCAAGCTTTTTAAGAATTACAATGAGATGCATTTAATAACACATACATTAACAACACATGAATCATTACACAGTAGTAGTAGTAGTCGCGGTGGTGGTGGTGCTGGCGATAGTACTTGTAGCAGTAATAGATGGTGATAACAGTAGTAGTGGTAGTAGTAGTAGTAGTAGTAGTGGTGGTAATAGCGGTAGTTGTAGTACTAGTGGTGGTAGTAGTAGTCTAATTAGTAGTAGTAGTAACCTCAGCCTCATTTTAACGTAAACACTTCGGACTGCAGGCTGAAGTTACCCTCCTGCAGGCCACCATCCTTCTTCAGGGGGATAGGGAAGGAGTTTAGGAACATTTGTACAACCAGGCAGCACCACCGCCCGGTTATATCAGTGCCACCACATGAAGGCATCCACCACCCAGATATAGCCTTACTTAACCCCTTGGCAACTAGTGATATATTTATTTATTTATTTTTTGTTTATTTTGTCATCAGTACCCCTCTCACTTTAACTTGGCCTAAAATTACCATCTCTCCATCCTGAATGTAACAGATTAACCCTAGAATATGGTGCTAGTCACGAAGGAGTGCTACATGAAATAAGCTGCAGAAGGACAAAAATCTGGGCCAAGTTAAGGTGAAAATAGTATTGTGTTTCCCTGATTTAAAAAAAAAAAAGGTTATAGTATTGAAGAGTTTAAGCTTACGTAACACCTCCTTAAGAAATTATTCTACTCCTGGCACTTCAGTATTTTCTTGTTATTGGTCGAAATTTTGTCGATACTGAAGGGATCTATATAGCATGTAAGAATGTGTTAAGGTGTAATAAGAGGTATGAGTCACCAAGAAAAGGGTGCTACGAAGCTCTTGCCCGTCCTAGAATAATTAGTGTCAAAAATTTGTTTACAAGTGGAGTTCGGACAAAAGAGGGATATGATGCCTGGTGGCCAAATGGGTCAAGGTGTCGCAACCAGATGTGGGCAGTAAGGGTGTGAGGGGTCGTAATCGAAGGCTCGCATTCTTGGAGGTTATGGAAGCTTCCTAACACCTCTACCTTAGCAATTTGTTGTGTTTATACATTACCGTCCTCTTGTGTATTACATAAATCCTTCCGATATCACGCTACTTTGCATAAAAAACGAACAAAAGGATGTAAACTAGCCATATAAAAAAGTAAACAGTGAAGGAAGAGGTGTTAGGAAGCTTCCTCAACTGATGAGAATACAGACCAAGGTCATACAGGAGGCTTCGTAACCACTTCTCAAGCGATTTGTTTGGATATTTCACCTCAGTATTCTCGCTTGTCCTCTTTATATTGTTTTTTATGTCAACATAATTTACATCAATGACATGCATTGGAGGTATGAGGCGCAAAACAAATCGCTGAGTGAAAGTTGCTACTTAGCCCACAAAAATGCATCCCTTAACTCGGGCTTAGTGCACAGTGCTTATGTGGCACGTACGAAAATATACATAGGGTCAGGGGTGGTTAATCAGCTTCTTCATAACTGGGTCCAGCAATTCAGGCCAGCCGAACCATGCGTCAATGCCTTTGGTGCCGATGTAGCGATATCCCTGAGACTGCATGTAGGATATTAGCTGGTTGGCACCTTCGGGTATATGGTTGGATTCCACACACATCACTCGCATCTTTATCTCATCCCAGGGCACTGTTTTTAGAACCTGTCCAATAAAATAAGCATATATTATATTTTGTTTTATTTTCATTGAAATATTTACTGCATATTTTACCAGCCCAAAATATTGTGACTGGAATCTACACATTATATCGCATCCAGTGGTACTGTTTATTGTCACCTGCCGAAAACAGTAAGCGGTTTCTTAGTTACCTCCGCCAAGGAGGATATATTTTCATCCCCGTCCGATGTTTGCTTGTTGGTTGGTAGGTTGGTTTGTGAGCAAGATTACACAAAAACTACTGGACGGATTTCCACGAAACTTGGTAGAAGAATGGACCTTGGCCCAGCATACACTACATTAAATTTTCGTGCTGATCCGGATAAAGGTGCTGATCCAGGATTTTTTTTTTTTTCTCACTTTCTTTATCATTGCGAGAGAGGGCGTTGGCGGAGGTATGCTCTCTACTGAGTGTCATTCTAGTTTATTTATTTTTCTTACTACTCAACATATGTTGTTGGATTCCACGCACATCACGCGTATCTTTATCTCATCACACGGTATTCTTTTAAACACCTGCCAAATAGAGTGTGCATTTATTTTATTGTTTTCTTTAAGCTACTCAGTACACTCGTCTCGTGTGTGTGTGTGTGTGTGTGTGTATGTCTGTGTGTGTGTGTGTGTGTGTGTGTGTGTGTGTGTGTGTGTACCTTATATGTACTCATATATATATATATATATATATATATATATATATATTACAGGAAATTATTATAACCGTTTATTTCATGTTTTCCCTTGGGAATTCTTGAAATGAATTTTAATTATGAGGGGTTAATTAAGGTTAGATTAATATAGATGTGGTAGGTGGGGGCGCTCAGCATCCACTCACTCGATGTAGTACTGCTCTCGGGTGTCTGGCCTTTCCTCTCCTCCCTCCTTTCCTTCCTTCCTTTTCTGTCTTTACTTCATTCTTTCCTTGTCCCTCTGCCTACGGGTGACTTTACACTCCTTCTTATGTCTTTCCTTCATTCTTTCCTGTTCCTTTTGCCTGAGTGACTCTACACTGAGTGACAAGTGGAATGGTTTTCTGTACACAAGGTAACCATTTACGATGCTGGGTAGTAACTATATAACCAAATTTTGGCGCCTGGTGGTTTAATGGGTAATTGTGGCGCTCCAATCGGATTGAGCCGGTGAAGGTTTATATTCAAGGGATGGCTGGGGTTATTGCTCACGTAATGCCACTCAGGGATGAGTGAGTCTCAATCTCATCTTAAATCTCAGGACTAACTTACCTAGCCTCGGGCTCTTACGCTCCACATAGGGCAACGTAGGATTAGATGATAGATAGATGGATAAATAGATTAATATAGGGTGTTGTAAGGTTATGCTGGGATAACCAAGGTTAACTTTAGGTTATGTTGGGCTAGGTTAGTTTTTTTTTTTTTTTTTTTTATGTGAGGAAGAAGGAACCAAAGGCAACGAGCCCGCAAAATTTGTTCCTTCCAAGAGAAAAACAAAATACAAGAGAGAGCCAAATTCAAGATCCATTCATTTTGAGATGCATGGACACACTGCGTTTGAAAGGCTGGAGATCATAGGAAGCAGGAAATACAGACAGAGGGAGACAGTTCCAGAGTTGACCTGACGCATAAATGAAGGACTGGGAGTAACGGTTAACTCTTGCATTAGAGAGTTGGACAGAAAAAGGGTGAGAGTTTGCTGCTATACGGGTGCTACGCACCCGTCGTAGAGGTGGAGGAATGCATGCAGACAGTTCAGAGGAACAGTGACCACTGAAGGAGCGATAGAAAAGAGATAAAGATGCAACAGTGAGGCGAAGAGACAGAGGTTGAAGGGAGTCAGTAAGAGGGGGAGAGTTAATGAGACGAAAAGCCTTTGACTCCACCCTATTGAGAAGAGATTTATGTGGGGAGCCTCCCCACACATGAGTTGTACTCCACGCAGGGGCGAATAAAACTCCTGTATAGAGTCAACAATTGTGCAGGGGTAAAGAAGGAACGGAGTCGGCTTAGCGCACCCAATTTACATGATTGCTAAGTTATGTTAAGCGTTCGTCTAAATTAAAGTAACCAAACCTAACCTAACTAACATAGCCTAACCTAATCTGAACTTAAGCTCATTTCATGAACACACACACACACACACACACACACACATATATATATATATATATATATATATATATATATATATATATATATATATATATATATATATATATATATAAGAGAGAGAAGTGGAGGAACGATTGGGCAAATATGAATTGGAGCAGATGGGGGACGGGGAAGGTGTGTGCAGGATATTTACAGAAGAAATATGTGCAGCATGTGATGTGGTGTGTGGGAGGAAGAGAAGACGGAGGAGGGTGCAAGGAACAGCATGGTGGACTGAAGAGGTGAAACAGGCTGTGGCACAAAAGAAGAAAGCACACAATGAATGGATGAGAAATAGGGACGTGGAAGAAGTTGAGAGGCGGAAAAGAGAGTTATATGTAGAAAGAAAGAGAGAGGCGAAAAGATTAGTAAGAGAGAGTAAGAAGAGAGTGGATGAGGAATTTGGAAGGAATTTGAGTGTAAAGTGGAGGGACTGTAAGAAAATGTTCTGGAAAGAGGTGAAGAGAGTAAGACAGGGTGGAAGTGAGGTTAGCAAGGGAGTGAAAGATAAAAATGGTAGATTACTAGTGGAGAAGGGAGAAAAAGTGAGCAAATGGAGAGAACACTTTAAGGAATTGTTGAACATACAGGATGGAAGTAATGCGAGTATAATTGGCTGGGGAATGGCTGGGAGAAGGAGGGAGGTGAGAAGACAGGAAGAAATTAGTAGGATAGAAGTTGTGGAAGCAATGAAGAAAGTTAAATTGAGGAAAGCCCCAGGAATTGATGGAGTGTGTGGTGAAATGCTGAAGCATGGGGGAGAGATAGTAGTAGAATGGATGTGGAAGATGTGCAGA
Organism: Coenobita brevimanus; assembly: GCF_032717465.1. NCBI lineage: Eukaryota > Metazoa > Arthropoda > Malacostraca > Decapoda > Coenobitidae > Coenobita > Coenobita brevimanus. The sequence continues at coordinate 36,702,992 of NC_137033.1, read as the reverse complement.
TTGGCCTGGGAGGAAGGTAGAGTCCCGGAGGATTGGAAGTCAGGTATAATTATTCCCTTGTACAAAGGAAAAAGGGAAAAAGAAGTGTGAGGTAATCATAGGGGCATTTGTCTTCTTAGTATAATAGGAAAAGTGTGTGGTAGGATACTTATTGACAGAGTTAGAGAGAGAACAGAGGAATTAGTTGGAGAAGAACAGGGAGGCTTTAGGAAGGGAAGAGGTTGTGTAGATCAGATATTCATTCTTAGATCTTTAGTGAAAAAGTTTCTAGAGAAGAGAAAGAAGTTGTATGCGGCTTTCGTGGATTTGGTGAAAGCATATGACAGGGTGGATAGACAAGGATTGTGGAAAGTATTAAGAATATATGGAGTAGATAGGAAGTTGTTGAATGCTGTGAAGAGTATGTATGATGGTGCTAATGCTGCAGTGCGGGTGGGTGGTGAACTGAGTGAATTTTTCTCTTTGGAGGTTGGGTTGAAACAGGGATGTGTCATGTCTCCATGGTTGTTCAATCTGTTCATGGATGGGGTAATAAAAGAGGTACAAGGTAGGGTAGTGGATGTTGGAGTGGCCCTGGTGAGAGAGGATAGTATTTGGAAACTCCCTGTACTGTTGTTTGCAGATGATACTGTGTTGTTGAGTGAAGACGAAGGGGAGCTGCAAGGCTTGGTGGATGAGTTTGGGAGAGTGTGCAAGAAACGGAATCTAAAGGTGAATGTAGGGAAGAGTAACGTTATGGTCTTTGAGAGAGGTTGAAGTCAGTGAATGTACAGCGAGGTTGGATGGTGAGGAATTGGAAAATGTGAGTACGTTTAAGTACTTGGGTAGTGTGATGAGTAAGGATGGAGGTTTGGAGGGTGAAGTGCTTGAAAGGGTACAGCAGGGAAGAAAGGGTGCTGGTTCATTGAAAGCAGTGATAAGAAACAGGGAAGTGAGCATGGAAGTGAAAAAATTACATGATAGTATTGTGATACCAACTCTAACGTATGGAAGTGAAGCTTGAACGTTGTTGGAAGGACACAAGTAAAGAGTGAGAGCAGTGGAAATGAGTTATTTAAGATGAGCCTGTGGAGTCACATGGAGAGACAGGCTGACGAATGAGGATATAAAGGAGCGTTGTGGTATGGATGTGGATGTGATGGGAAGTGTTATGAGGAACACACTGAGGTGGTTTGGCCATGTGGAGAGGATGGAGGGTGAAAGACTGACAAAGAGAGTGTATGTGAGTGAGGTGGAGGGGGGAAGAGGAAGGGGGAGGCCGAGGATGAGATGGAGGGATGGGGTGGAGAGGTATATGAGAGAGGGGTGTGTGAGTTGGGAGCAGGGCAGTGAAATGGCGGGGGACAGGACGACGTGGAGGCGATTTGTTTGTGGCCACCCCAAACGGGATTGAGGCGTCTGGAAATAGATAGATAGATAGATAGAATTATATATATATATATATATATATATATATATATATATATATATATATATATATATATATATATATATATATATATATATATATATCCATCCATCCGTCCATCATCCAATCTTACATTGCCCCATGAGGAGCGTAGGAGCCCGGGGCTAAACAGTTGGTCCCGACATTTAAGATGAGAGTGACCAGCCTCACTCATCCCTGAGTGGCATTACATGAGCAATCAACCCTAACCATCCCTTGGATATAAACCTTCACCGGCTCAATCCGATTGGAGCGCAATAATTACTCTCTAAACCACCAGGGGCCAAAATCTGGTTATATGGTTACCACCCAGCGTAGTAAATACTTTCCTGGTGTACAGGAAACCATTTGGCTTGTCACTCAGTGTAGAGTCACCCACAGCCTGAAGGAAGAGGAAAGAATGAAGGAAAGGCAGAAGAGGGAGTGTAAAGTCACCCGTAGGCAGAAGGACAAGGAAAGAATGAAGGAAGGAAAGACAGAAGAGAATGGAAGGAAAGAGGGATGGAGAGGAAAGGGCAGACACCCGAGACCAGCACTACATCGAGTGAGTGGATGGTGAGCGTCCCCACCCAACACACACACACACACACACACACACACACACACACATATATATATATATATATATATATATATATATATATATATATATATATATATATATATATATATATATATATTTACACACACACACAGTATATATATTAGACCGGGTTGAAAAATCCAGTTTGTGAATTTTAAATTGTAATGCCAAAAAAAAATTGATCCAAGAGGTGGCGCCTGCTTCGTCAATATCTCGCCATTAGCTGAATCTGGCACATCAGTGCCGTCGTAGGAGCCTTATAGGTTAGACATTGTATTTTGTGTGTCTTTTAATCGTCTACTCTTTGCTCTCATATTATTATTATTATTTTTTTGTTTTTCATTTTTAGTTATTAATGCTTAATAGCTAAATATCATGAAGACCTACAAAATATAGCTCACATTACTCGGTCTGCCTTAACTTATCATATTTTTAGCACTTTAAGAATTATTGGTGACAAGCAGCTTCCAACTAAGGGGGATGTGGAAAGACACTTACATTTTGTTGAAACAGATAATTAAAAAATGCCAGTGATGGAAATAGCGAAGGATCTTGGATCAGAACGTCAGTGTCTTTGGAAAACTTCCAGCTTCAGTTCCTTGTGTTCACCTAACAAGAATTGCACAGGTGGTTTTGGACAACCATTCTAAGTAGAAGACCCTAGTGAAAAACCAGTGGAAAGACTGCTACAACAAATAGCTTGAAATTAGAAAACTCATATGCAGAAGGAGCTATTTGATATCTCCTATTGCAAATGCAAATCCTTCGAGGAGTGTAAGTGTTCAAAAAAAAGTGCCTGTGAGAGCTCCTTTCAGGTCAAAGCGGAAATAAACAGAAGTACATTGGAAAAGTGGATACAAAAGAAACAAAAATTCTGCTTCAACGAGCAAAAAGAAAACGGGATGCAGAGAACTGCAAACTGAAAACTTGTGAATCTATATATCAGAAAGGTCAAAGTGGGATGGAGGGAATGAGGGATACTAATGATAGTTTGGAAAATGATGGTACAGATGATGCATATTGTCCGCGTGTAGAAAAAAGTGGAAAAAACTAAGATCACGAATGCGCATCAATTATGAACAAACTGGTTGCAAGAGAAGCTGATTGATTAGGTGTATGTGACAGAGGTGCCGCTTCAATTGCCACTTCTGCTCTGGTGGGTGCTGGACTTGTTTCACCTGAAAACAAGAATTTAGTTATCTATCTATCAACCTATATACTGTACATAGGCTGCTTCCCCCAAGGAAAGGGATGTAGCCGAGACAGGACGACACACTTCCAATTTACTTATCCATTCAAACACATTCATTCGCATCTTAGCCCCAAAGGGGAGAAGGGACAGATCCTCACCACACCAACACCGCACAAGGGTCAACTGCGCAGTGCAATCGGTGACATCCGCAGCAGGGCCCGACAGCAGAGCTGGTTTACCCCAGCCACATCATAATAGACCCATCCCCTTACCCGCACCTGACCTGACTAGCTGATCAGACCAAATGTGGGGGAATATTCCCTCAGGGCTGCGTCATCACTTATTCATTCACAATTTCTCCCCATTTATTTCTGTCACGCACAGCCACTCTTCCTTGCTCAAAAGACATCCCTCTCGCATCCAGCGCTCTCTTCACATTATCCATCCATCCTATTCATGGTCTCCCTCTCAGCCTTACACCTCTCACATCAGAGCTAGTTATCTTTTTTACCAATCGCTCATTATCCTTTCTCTCCATATGCCCAAACCATCGCAACACCCTCTGCTCAACTCTATCAGCCATCTCCCGAACTTCTCCAGTTCTTTTTCGCACTTCATCATTTTGCACTCGATCCATACGTGTCACTCCACACATACTCCTCAGACACCTCATCTCCATTACATTCAAACTGCTACACCCATATTCAATGCTTCAGCCCCATATAACGCAGTCGGTGCCACAACACCCTCATACAGCCTTCTCTTTACATCCATTCTAAGCGAACGACATCTTAACACCCTTTTCATTCCTCCCAGCACCTTTCCTACTTCATTCAATCTAAACTTCACTTCTGCATCTATTCTTCCATTCACAGCAACATGTGACCCTAAATATTTAAAACACTCTACCTCCTCAAGCAACTCGCCATTCAAAACTATATTCATCCCCCTACCATCTACCAACCTTGTGAACTTCATCACTTTACTCTTATTCTCATATACTTTCAATTTCCTCCTTTCACACACCCTTCCAAACTCCTCTACCAACTGTCTCAATCTCTCCTCTGAATCAGCCACCAGTGCAGTATTATCTGCAAACAGCACCTGCTTCAGATTCCACTTTTCACCATCAACTTTCACCAGACTCAGACCTCCACCTAAAACTCTTGCATTCACCTCCCTTACAACACCATGCATATAAATATTAAACAACCAAGGCAACATCACACATCCCTGTCGCAGCCCCACTCTCACAGGAAACCAATCACTCACAGCTTTTCTTACTCTTACACACGCTCTACTATTTACATTAAAACTTTTCACCCCTTTTAGTAACCTACCATCAACTCCATACAATCTTAAAACAGTTCACAGAGCCTCCCTATCAATTCTATCACACGCTTTCTCTAACTCCATGTATGCCCAATACACATCCTTCCCTTTCGCTAAATACTTTTCACACACTTGTCTCACAGCAAACACCTGATCCACGCATCCCCTCCCTCTCCTAAAGCCACACTGCTCATCACCAATCACTCCCTCTGTACCCTCTCTAACTCTCATAATTAACACTCTACCATACACATTACCCTACAACACTCAACAGAATATTACCCCTAAAGCTAGTACATTCATACTTATCACCCTTGCCTTTATACAACGGAACCACACAAACACTTGCCCAGTCAACTGGCACCATACCTTGCACAAAGCACACATTCAACAATCTTACTCACCAGTCAACAATAGTCACTCCACCACCCTTCAGGCATTCCACAACACACCCATCCAGCTTTCCCTGTTTTCATCTCTTTTACTGCCTTCTCCACTTCCTCCTTCGTGATCAAAGAATCATTCAACTCTCCCAACACAGTTATTCCTTGCACCCATCCATCCGCCACAATCTCAGCCAACCTTTCCTCCTCTATATTTAACAATCTTTCAAAATACTCTGCCCATCTCTTCCTTACTGATTCCATCTCAATTAACATCCTTCCATCCTCTGTTTTTACTCGCTCTTCCTTCCCAGACTCTCCCTTTCGCACCCTTTTAACCTCCTTCCAGAACATTTTCTTATTCTGTTGAAAATTCTCAGTCAGCTGCCTACCCCACCTCTCATCTGCTGCCCTTTTAGCACCACGCACAGCCCTTCTCGCCCTATTCCTCTTTTTCTTATACCTCTCATATGACACCTCATCCTTCTTCTGCAGCCACACTTCATATGCACGTCTCTTCTCAGCCACAGCCATACTTACTTCCTCGTACCACCATTCACTTCCTTTTCGTACACCACCACCCACACGTCTCACACCACACACCTCTTCTGCATGCCCCACCACAGCACTCTTAAACAACTGCCATTCCTCCTCCACACTGCCATTTTCCTGATCTTTCACTGCGTTCCACTCATCTTTCAATTTCTCCTGATACTCTATCATTTTCTCTCTTTTATCCAACTCACTCACTTTCAAAACCTCCCTGCCACATCTAATCCTCCTAGCTCTCACCCATCTCTAACCTACTCTTAACTTTCCCTCCACCAGGTAGTGGTCAGACATACCTCCATCCTCCCCTCTCAGAACTCTCACATCCAACAATCTTCCTATTACATTCCTGGACACAATCACATAGTCCATCAATGCTCTATCAACAACCCTTCCACCCTCCTGTCTCACCCATGTATACTTATACATATCTTTCTTCTCAAACTGCGTATTTTGAATCACCATCTCTCGCTCAACGCTCATCCCTATCATTCGTTCCCCATTTTCATTTCTTCCAGGCACATCATGCATACCAACTACACCTTCAACTGCTACATTTCCCACTCTAGCATTCAGATCTCCCATCATTACCACATTCACATTTGCTCGAAAACTCTGCAGACACTCATCAACATCATTCCAGAAAGACTCCCTCTCTTCTTCATCCCTTTCACTACCAGACCTATATGCACTCACAAACACCCACAACTCCCGTTCAAATTTCGCTTTCACCACATCAGTCTCGATGACACCTCCTTCCATTCAGTCACACACTGCTGTACTTCCGGACTCATTAACAAGGCCACACCTTCTCTTGCCCTTCCTCTATCAATACCTGACAATCTTCCATTCACACTTCCAGACATAGACTCACCCTTCCCTTTCATCTTCGTTTCACTTAAAGCTAAGACATCCAACTTTCTTCTCACAAACATTCTCCCAATCTCCTCCCTTTTAGCCTCAATCGTACTATGTCCACGCACATTCATAGACCCAATCTTCAGGGTGCGGGGATAACTCAATCCCCCATCCCTTTCTCTGGTCTGTCTCATTTTAGGAACTGAAAAACAGAGGAGGGGGTCCCTAGTCCTCTCACCCCGCCCCTTTTAGTCGCCTTTTATGAAACGCAGGGAATACAGTGGCAGTATTCTTCCTAACACAACCTGGCCGCAGAGTAGTATTACCACCCCATAGTGCGGCCAGATTGTGTCCCCCCCGCCACAGGGGACAGGTCAAAAGTACGACGTGTCAGAAAATCAGGCAGAGAAAGACTTCAGCATATAGAAAAAGGAAGAGATAACAGCACTGCATTTTGATGGGGAAAAAAAAAAAAGACAAAACATTAACACTGGAAGAGAGCAAAGATGAAAATAATTGTCTGTCCATTCACCAAGTAAGCAAATTTGAGGAGCACATTTCATTAGTTAAAGAGCCAGGTTCTGAATACCTTGACCATGTAACTTTTGATGGGCAAACAGCAGCTGTTATTTCTGAGTGCTTGATGAACTGTGGCCTGAAGATTGAGATGCTTGTTGCAACAGGGTGTGATGGTACAACTGTTAACACAGGGACAAAGGGCGGAGCAATAAAATTGATTGAAGACTTTCTTAACCGTCCTTTGCAGTGGCTTACATTATATGTTTGTTACACTTCAGTGAGCTTTCATTTCGGCATATATTTAAACATTTGGATGGTGAAACTTCAGGGCCCACAGCATTCAAAGGAAAGATTGGGAAGAAGATAGGAGAAACAGTTAGTAACCTTCCTGTGGTAAAGTTTGAACCAATCCCAGTAGATGATGTGAGGAAGTTTCATGAGACCTATTCAGAGCTTGATTTAAGTAAGGATCAAAAATATACTCTGACTATATGGTATGCAGTGTCATCTGAAAAATTTCTGCATCATTCTCCTCAGTTGAACCAGGCCCATTAGCACATTCAAGATGGCTGATAGCATTTGCAAGATTTTTGAGACCGTATTCCTCAGTACCTCTTCATTCTAAACCAGTGAAAACATTAGCCAAATATTTAATGACTGTATAATTTCCGACCTGGTTTGAAGATTAAGAAAAATCCCTCCTGTGTCAATGGCCCAAAACATCTATTCGATGCTGATACCAAGATCAGCAATATGAAAGATGAATGCTTGGGAGCATATAAGGCTGCTACCCAGGCTATTCGAACGAATGCTTTCTATGCCCATCCGGAAATCATGCTTTTGGGCATGGCATTTGATGATGATATTGACATCAGAAGAGATGCTGTGAAGAAAATTCTAGCAGTAAGAAACAACCCGAGACAAGAAAGAAGACAATTCAAAGTACCAGAGTTAAATCTGGGGGCAGATAATTATACTCCAATGATCGGCTACGATGTAGTGGATAATACAGAACAACCACCCCTCAAGAATTTGACTGATGTTGAACTACATGGTTTGGTTGAAAGTCCTGAACTTGTGGAAAAGCTGTGTCCAAAGTATCCTTGCCATACTCAGTCAGTTTAACGCACAGTAAAGCTGGTGACTGAAGCATCTGCAAAAGTTTATTGTTACAGAAACAGAGATGGGTATACAAGAAACATACTCAAATCAAGAAAAATAATGCCAGCATTTGAATCAAAGAAGGATTTCAAAGCAGAGTAAATCTGGCCCAGTTTAATGGAAGGGTGGATGGGATGGGTTAGGTGTGGAACTCCATTTGCAGCCACCTCCTCGTGGTGAGTTCTGGGTAGTGCACGGTCACAGTGTGCTAGCTAAGGGCTGCATAATAAAGTGTCCAGGCGCCACCTCTTACTGACATGATACGGATATAATATTTTGCAGTTCTCTTGCCTTTATATAGGAGCAAGTTTTCCCCTCTATTATAAAAAGAAAACTGGACTTTAGTTTTTTTTTTTTTTTTTAATGAGCCAGTCTCTCTCTCTCTCTCTGATAAATCCGTCTTACCTTCAGTTCAGCGCCTTCAATGTCGAGTGAGAGAAAATCAATTACAGTAACGTTGAGGGCGCGGAGGATGGAGTAGAAGGGGTATGCCTCCACTCTCACTCTTTCCTCCACTTCACTTTTGCTCTCTTCTTCTCCACCTTTCTTCCCTTTTCTACCTTTCTTCCCTCCTTCCTTTTTGATAACTCGCTTTTTCATCCCTCCTCTCTTTGGCTTCCCTCCATCCTGTTTCTTCCCTCCTCCCTCTTTCTGCTCTCCTCCTTTTTTCCCTTTCACTCCGTTTTCCTTCTCCTCCTCAGTCTCGATGTGGCTAAGAACTCCTCTTGGACCCTTCGCCCTGGAATATAGGAGACTTCTTTCCACCTGTTTGTTAACTATTTATTTTGCATATTAACTAAAATTCTATGGTATGTTACTCTTCGTGATTCCAAAAGAAGGAGAAAATAAGAAGGAGGAGGAGAAGGAAGAAGGAGGAGGAGGAGGAGGAGAAGAAAGAAGGAGGAGGAGGAAAAGGAAGAAGAAGGAGAAGGAGGAGGAGAAAGAAGAAGAAGCAGAAGGAGAAGGAAGAAAAAGAAGGACGAGGAGGAGGAGGAAGAAAGAGAAGATGAGCGAGAATGTATCGAAAATCGGTAGATGACCTGCTTACTACTACTGTGGCATTATAATAGAAAACAAAATCGGACTCACTGAAACACAATCTCGGAGGCCTGTGTGGTGAGCGAGAGAGCGGCCTGTATTGCGTAGGCCTTCCTGTGTTTGGTGACCAGCTGTGCGAAGGTACCAGGGAGGGCTTCCACCAGCAGCCCAGTCCAGCCCAGCCGACGCTCTAAGTACAGGGAGTTGCTGAGGTGCTCCCCGTCAACCGCGCCTGCCTCAACGAAGAACCCGCCTCTCTGGGGGAATTGAGGTTTGGTTGGAATGGATTTGCTTGTTTGAGGTTATATTAAGTTAGTTTAGGTTGGATTAAGTTTGTAGGAGTTTTCGTCAATTCCCGTCTTTAGAGTTGGGAGATGCAGCCGGATCAGGGAAGATGGACGTCTCTGCCCTGCATAGTCCCAGGTCACCCTTGGGCAAGGTGTAGCACCCTTTAGCCCACCAGAAAGGTGGTAGGTCGATGGTTACCATCGACCCGGGAGGATCTACCATAGGAGTGACGTGGGGCCAAGGCGCAATAGCTGACCTTGCACAACACTCCCACAAATCACATTTGCCAAATAGTTAAAAGACCAGGCTGAGACTACTACTCATACATATCTCCTGCACACAGTTCATCCTCTTGGGGGCTGTGCTTCCTCCATTTTCTCTGCACCTCGCCATTTGAGAGTACTTTTCCGATCACGGGGAGGTGCTGTGTGCCACAGGAAGCTGGCTGCTTGCTTGTGATCATTGGGTATGCTCAGCCAGACAGACTGGGATAAAGCAAGAACAACAATATCTTGAGAAGTTAATACGAAAAAACTCAGGATATATATATATATATATATATATATATATATATATATATATATATATATATATATATATATATACATATATATATATATATATATATATATATATATATATATATATATATATATATATACATATATATATATATATATATATATATATATATATATATATATATATATATATATATATATATATATATATATATATATATATGTATCCGATAGACCAGTGATCCACGTGTACCCACCATGTCATGCAGTATCTCCTTCAACAAGTACTGGGTTTGTCCGTATTGGGAGAAGTGCTCCTTCTCGGGGTGTGTCAGATTGTACGGCAGGGTGGACGGTGGTAGTAAACGATGGCTTATGTGGTTTATTAGGCGTCTGTCATCCTGCATTAACCCACTAACACCATGAGCTGTCTCTAATCTCTCTTGACCATCTGGGGATTAGGTTACAAAAGTATGGATTAGGATTAATTGCTTAACTTAAACCTTCTGGCGCTTCCTCTGTCAAGACCTGACATTTCCCCCCCGCCCTCTCTCTTTCTCTCATGATCTAATCTGTTTGGACCTCTCTGAGATTCTCGTACCTTTTGTTGCTTATTTCTATAGCACTTCTTCGTGACTAGCATCATATTTCACTAGCAACACACATGTTGCACAGTGGCAGACCAAGACAATGCTTTTGCTCTTCACCCTTCACGTAGCACTTTTTCGTGACTGGCAAAATATATAAAGTGAAAAGAGTATGGTTAGGTCAATGTTATAGAGAATGAAGGTAGTATGATAGGGTAGTGACGTGGTAGCTGCCCTTGCACAACACTCCCAGGCGGGGAACTCAGCCACGTACTTAAAGGGTCGAAAATTTGAGCCAAGTTAAGGTAAAGGAGCTATAGATTAAAATTATCGCTATCTTAACATTGCTGGCAATCAGTTATGCAAAATTCTAAAGTTATTATATTTGTAGTGTCCAGCGAAAATGTTAAACTTCAGGAATATTTTCAAGGAATAATTTTTAAGGTCTAAGGGAAAATTTCTGAGTTATTAGATGTGTAATTTTTGAGTTATTCTACAGCTATTTTTTAGTTATTCTAGGGTAATTTTGGAGTTATTTAGGTTCTTTGGGGGGGTTATTTTGTGTAATTTTTTAGTATTCTAGGACTAATATTTGAGTTATTATAGGGGAAATTAATGAGTTATTCCAGGAGTAATTTTTTAATTTTTATAGGGGAGTAATTTTTGAGTTATTCTTGGGGTAAATTTTTGAGTCATTCTAGGGGGACATTTTGAGTTATGCCAGAGGAAATACTTTCAATAACAAATTCTATATCGCAATGGGTCCAGTGCTCAGCCGTCACGGAATGGCAGTGACTGATGACGTTATGAGAGAGAGAGAGAGAGAGAGAGAGAGAGAGAGAGAGAGAGAGAGAGAGAGAGAGAGAGAGAGAGAATTTTACTTACATTCGTGGTGGTGGAGAGGGACGCCTTCACGAGGTGGCACTGATATAACTGGGCCGGTGGAGCTGTCTGGTTATACAAATGTCCCTCAAGACTGTATTTTCGTCGGGTAAACAGACTCCCTAGCATCTCTTCCTTAGCCATTTATTTTTGGATATGGCTGGTTAATATCCTTTTGTATTTTATCTATGTAGAGTATGGCGATGTGAGAAGGAGTAATCTCACACATAATAGGACAGTAAGGTGTAATAACCAAACGACAGTAAGATGTAATAAGCAAAATAAATCGCTTAGGAATAGGTGTTAGGGAGCTTCCTTATCCCAAGAGGAGGATAGGACAGTTTACTGTCGGTCCGCCATTTTTGCCCAGCACACACACACACACACACACACACACACACACACACACACACACACACACACACACACACACACACACACACAAACACACACACACACACCTAAGAATCCTTCGGTTAATGCCCTTGATGTGCTGAGGTGGTGTGGTACGGTGTGGTGTAAAAGGATGGTGCGGTGTGGTGTGGTGTGGTTTGGTATGATGTGAGGAGGGTGTGGTGTCTAGTGTAGTGTAGTGTGGTGTGGTGTGGTGTGGTGGTGTGGTGAGGACGGTGTGGTGTGGCATTTTATGCGGTGTGTGGTGTGGTGTAGTGTGGTGTGGTATGGTGTCTAGTGTGGTGTAGTATGGTGTTTAGTGTGGTGTGGTGTGGTGTGGTGTGCAGTGTGGTGGCGAAAGGCGATTTAGTGTGATGTGGCGTCCGTAGAATCGCCATAGAAGTAAAACACCTCGTGTCTGAAAATCATTAATGAGTGACAGACGGACCGATAAAAACAGGCGTACCGGTGTGTGTGTAGGTTCGGGCTTTGGAGGTTAGGAGGGCTACCGCTGCGCAGAGACTCAAGAGGACCAGGATAAAGGGACCACGCCGGCATGCCCTTCTGCAACTTATCATATTGCTGAAAAAAAAAATGATAATAATGAAAATAGCGGTGGTAGTAGTAGCAGTAATGCATGGTGGTGGTGGTAATAGTAGTAGTAGTAGTAGTAATAGTAGTAGTAGAAGTAGTAGTAGTAGCAATGGTGGTGGTGGTGGTAACAGTAGTAGTGGTGGTGGTGGCAGTAGTAGTAGTAGTATGATTTTATTAAAGTAAGATGGTTGGCGAGGCAGTAAAATCTGAGTAAAAAAAAAAAAAAAAAAGCCTATCTACTGCCATACGCCGGGTGGCCACAAACACATCACTTCCTTGTCGCCCGTTCCCCCGCCATTTCACTGCCCTACTCTCAGCTCACACCCCTCTCTCTAATATGCCTGTTCATTCCATCCCTTCGCTTCATCCTTGACCTCACCCTCCCTCTCCCCCTGTCCACCTCACTCACATACACTCTCGTCGTTAGTCTCTCGTTCTCCATCCACTCCACATGGCCAAACCACCTCATTGTATTTATCCTAACGCATTCTATCACATCCACACCACAATGCTCCTTCACTTCCTGATTTGTCAGTCTGTCTCTCCATGCGACTCCACATGCTCCTCTTAAGTCATCTCCACTGCTCTTACTTATGAATTATGTCATTCCAACAACGTCCAAGCTTCACTTCCATAAGTTAGAGTTCGTATCATAATACTGTCATGCAGCGACATTATTGACTTCCATGCTCACTTTCCTGTTTCTTGTCACTGTTTTCAAAGAACTAGCAACCTTTCTTGCTTGTTGTACCCTTTCAAGCACTTCACCCTTACAAAACCACCAAAACTGTGTTGAGAAACGACGATGACCTTGTATACAATTATTAAAAATACGGTTGGAGGGTCAATTAAATTAGTAAAAAAAGAAAGAGAGATGGGATGGGAAGAAGATAGGGTACTGTCTATTCCATAACTGCAGAAAATCAATTGCTGTCCTTGCCGATGCGAAATACACTCGAAGAAAGTTCCACCTTATACACCTACCTGCCAGTTCGGACTTAATGCGTGAGATAGCCATAGTGAAGAGTACCAGTGTGTGGGAGGGGAGTGGTTAAAGGAGGAAGAAGGCTGGGGGAGCTGACAGTTCCTAGCCCCCCCCCCCTCTTCCATCACAATCCTACTCAAATAGTTACCAAATAGATGAATGTTGGCTACTGCATTACTAGCACTTGTCTCACATTTATTATTTCAAAGTAGTGAGCGAGTGTATAACGCGGAACGTTCCTCGAGTGTACGGTCGTTTTCCATACTGCGTGATGTCCCTTCTCACACTTTCCCGCCAGTTCAGGCGAGAGGTCTTGGTGGGCGGGGTCGAGCCTTCTTTGCTGTCCTTGTCTTATGTGTACCTGGTTTTCCATCTTTTTTCCTGGAACATTCGGCTGGGAGGTTGAGGTAGAGCCTTCTTTGCTATCCTTGTCTTATTGTAACAGTCCTTGTACATGCTTCAAGGAGTTCATGCAATTATCCTCCTTTCTTAAGTGACCATTGTCCTATACTGGGTTGTTTTGGCAGATCCCAAAAATGCACTCAGGCAACTAGATGCAAACGCTGTGACAGTCAGTCAGTTTCTGAGCTTCTGAGCACTAGTGTTGCCAGGTTGGTGGGTGCTGTTGGCGCCCAATCCTTTCTAATAAAGTGCCCAAACCGTCATTTAGGTAGAATACAGTCGTGATTAATAGTTCTCTGACACTGTTTGTTATTTATTGCTATTGTAAAGATCCAAGATTTGCCAATTTGGTAGTTGAGAAGTTACTCAATGTTTCTCGTACAGTAATTTCGTTAAGAGTCAGAGTTGCCAGTTAGCCTGCTGTTTGTGAGCATAGCTATTTCGTAATTGTGCATTAATTTTAGTGCTCTTTTTCTCAATAATGTTTTATTTATGTGATTGTTCGTTAAATCATGTAATTTAAGTTTGTATGCTAAATAATTTAGAGTGTTATGCAGTGCAAGAAAACTCTGGCATGCTTTGGATATCTCCGAGCTGGTAACTGTTGTGACCGTGCTCCCTCAGGAATACACCAGAAATGTGGAGAAATGTAGATCATTCTAGAAAAATGCAACTTGTATAAGGATGGAGAAGAGCCTAGAGGATTTTCAGTCGGTTTTCAGTTCAGTTTAAATGTAGTTCAGTGTCAGTGCAACGCAGTATATTTTCGGTACTTGTGAAAATAGTGAAGTGTTGCTGGCAAAGCAGTGATGTGTTATTGAAGTTTGTGTATCATCGGTACTTCTGAAAATAGTGTAGTTGGCAAGCATTAAGTGTAATTATTTGGAAAATAAAGACAGCCAACTTTAGAAGCCAGTGTTTATTTACAACTCCTCAGTTGATCCTGTGTACTTTACACCGTAAGGCTGACAATAGGAAGAACAACTCACTGGGCAAAGTCCTTCCTATACTGAACTACTGCTGTTGGAGCCTGAGGCAGTGTGGGACGGGACATAACACTATTTTACTCTGTATTTGGACTTATGATTCAGCACTGTTAATCACCACAGCCTTCTCATTCTACAGTCTTAGGGAATTCAAGAAAATTTGGTTGCCAGTACAGAGGTAATGTCAATCACTGAAGGACAGTACAATCAGCACTGGAATCATAATGACCACCCTGTACCTTCCCAACATCTATCTCTGTCTGAAACCCTCACACCCTGTACCACATTTGTCCAACCCAACCCTGATCCTATAATTACTAACCACGCATTAATCTCTCCCTCTACCCCATCCCCCTGCCACTCCATACCTTCGAATGTACTCTCTCTCTCTCTCTCTCTCTCTCTCTCTCTCTCTCTCTCTCTCTCTCTCTCTCATGCAGACTGAAGTCCACCATTGCCTCACTCGTTCTCTTATCACCTACTCTTCCCCGAACCACGATTATGAACTCCTTATCAGTGTTTTATCAGGCACTGCCATTTGACGCTCTCACCGACTCACCACCTACTATACAAAGTGCATTTTTAAAGCAAATCTCACAGGGCGACGTTCCTTCAGTATCGAGGCCATACTTGTAAAAGTACCATTCTTTGGAAACATCATCTCCATTTTGTCTGTTGTGTGAAAATTCCCCCCCGCCCCCATGCCGTGTTTATGAATCATTCAGTGCCACCAACAAGGTCCAGCCTCACTGGAAAATATCTCAAAATCCTTTGACCTTTACATATTATGTTGTGAACTACGTTGCTTTTTTTTTTTTTTTTTATATAGGTAATCACTTTATGCAAGGAGCCAATGCATGTCTAAACATGTATAATTCTTTGTTCCGTAAAAGAAGTGCCGTTATGAAACAAAATTATAGGTTAGATAAACTGGAAAAATGTATTGCAAAATAAATAAAAATTACAAAGAATAATGCAAGATTTGGCACTTAGATATACATAGAACATACATTATTTCAAAATGTTTTAATAATCTATCTTAAACATAAATAATATGATAAAGAAATAAAATTACAACTTAACACTTGCACACAAACATTACACTAAGCAAATGCTGCAGTGTGATGTAAGAGATTGTCACACGAACAATAAAGTAGGAGAGCAGACATAATGACTCAGTTTTTAAACGGGTAACCCATGGGTATATCAAAGTACTCTGAAAAAACTTAGATACATGTACACGTAATTAACGAATTTATTAACTATTAATACATTATCTACATCAATCTATCAATCTATCTATCCATCCAAAACAATTTTTGAGTGCTGGTTTAGAAATTGCCCCACACAACAGGCCACATAATAGGATTCTGATGTGGGAAAAATCGATTTTTGATGCCTGGGTTGATATGGCGTAATGCTGCTGTGGGCTAGGGTGGCGGACCACCCCCCAGGCCCAGGGCCGAACCCTCTAGACGAGACCGGATCCACAGGGTGGTGTGAGTAGTGGGAAAGGTAACCGATTTTCTTGTGCAACACAGTGATCTATGTATATGCTTGTATATGAAACTGTACAACTGACAGGCCTGTTGTGATGGGTGTGGCCAGGGGAGTGATTTATAGACCACTCCAAATATAGGGTAATTCAGCTTTGCTGTGTAACTTTGTGAAACAAAGTACAGTGGACATGGCATTGCTCAGTGTATAACAAATGGTCAATACCAGTAATTTTCAGTGATGGGGGTACCCCTGCCAGTCGCCAATAACTGACCCCTCAAAGCTGATCTGAATAAGCTCATGTGGTAACCCATTGGAACCCACTGCAAAATGTTCAGCAAGACCCCAGATATAAGGAAGTGCCATTGCCAGTAGTTTCCAGTGGTGGAATGCCCCTACTAGTTGGCCCCCAGTATACCCCGCCCATGTACTGACCTAGATCAGATCACGAGGTAACCCACTGGAACAGTTGCAAAATGTTCAGCAGGACATCGGATGTAATGTGTGGTCACTGCCAGTAGTTTCCAGTGGTGGAGTGCCCCTGTCGATTGTTATAGGCCTAGCCTGGTTTCATGATATATGGTACAATAAGCCCTCCAGTTAAGAGTTTAAGAAGAACAGTAACAACCTAGTGCCAAAATCGAACACAAAACCGGATCATCGGCTACAAGTTGTGTACACTGGGTGGGACAGGAGCACAGATGCGGCATGGTGAAAGAAATGGGTTAATGGAAGAAGTATATCATATTGCATATGGGGCTACTGAAGTTGGTAACCGAATTAGATATCAGAAAGAAGACTAATAGAGGTAAGGAAGGACATGATAATATGGAAGAGAAAATACGGTGATTCTCAGAGGAAGTCTGCAAGAGGGCGAGGGGAGGGACGTTGAAGGTGAGACAAGAGAGGAAAAACAATACATCGCTGTAGAGCGTAAAGAGGACAGTCAAGGAAAATATGGTATACAGAAAGGATGATACTGCAATGAGTACAGAGAGAAGGGCGGTCACCAGACATCAAATAGAAGTGGGTAAGTCTAGTATGACCTATTCTAAGACGAGCTAAAGCAGTCTTCCACCTCCTATTATGGTGGCAAGGGATCAACCAGGGGGAAATAAAGGGTTTAACAACATGGAGTTTATTATGCGTGATAGATTCCCAGCAAGACTGCGACTAGTGTTGAAAGAAGGAAGACAGAGCTGGAAGAAAATCAGAGACTGGAATGAGGAAGGAAGAAGAGGCATCTCTGGCAACAGCCGTGCGAGCCAGGTGATCAGCACGTTCATTGCTCATGATGCCCACATGTCCTGGGACCCAACAGAACTGGACTGTTTTACGACGAGAAGAGATACGGAACAACCATTCCAAGATATGAAGGACTAGAGGGTGAGAAGCAGAAGGTGACTAAAGAAAGGACAGAGCACTACATAAATCTGGGAATATCACAAATGAGGGAAAGAAGGCAAGACATATATACCGCAACACAAAGAAGAGGGCATATAACTCTGCTGTTAGAACACATGCAGAAGCAGGAAGGCTACAATGAGAAAAGGTGTCAGGAAAGAGAACGGCAAACCCAACACCCACAGGGTTTTCTGAATCATCAGTGTATATAGGGACGGCATAGGAATGGCAGGGGAGATGATCAGAGAACTGGGAACGGAAAATGAAGTAGAAAAATAGGTCTTGGAATACAGGAGAATGGAAGGACAAACATGGAGTCGTGAAGTAGCCACGGGGGAAAAAGACATGTGCGGAAAGAAATAACACTACTGTAGTAGCGGCGCACGACCCTGGGGTTGTCATTATCGTACCCTGGCAACCTACCATTCAAAAGTGCGTCTGATTTCATATCATACACGATTCATATTATTATGCACGAATATATTATACACAAATATTATTATACACGAACATATTATACACGAATCACATGCGTCTCATATTATACACAAAATCAGACGTACTTTTGAATGGTAGGTTGCCAGGGTACGATAATAACAACCCCAGAGTCGCATGCCGCGACTATAACAGTAAGGGAGGAGTACGAGAGGAGAGTACGAGCTCGAACTGCAAAAGGTGGCTTGATCCTAGGATGCGAGGAAAACGTGTCTAAGTCAGGACTATGAGGAAGTAGAGAAAGGGTATGAGGAAAACAGTGCAACTTAGCATAGGCATGAAGAGAAAATAAAGCACGATGGCGGAATAGTGAAGGAACTCCTGATTCAGCACAGAGACTCTGAACTGGGGAAGATTTAAAAGCACCAAGAGGCAGATGCAAACCATGATGATGCACAGAATCAAGTTGTTGGAGGACGGTGTCCGAAGTGGAAGAATAAACTTGGTAAGCATAATCAAGTTTGGAGAGAAAGAGAACAATAGGGAGCAGGAGAGTAGTATGATCAGCACCCCATGACACGTGAGGCAAAGTTTGTAAGAGACAGAGGCTTTGCAAGGCTGAATTTTCAAGGAGGCAATATGATCCTTCCAAGCAAAACGGGAGTCGAAAAGAAGGCCAAGAAAGGAAGAAGAAGTTTGTATGGAGAGGAGAGCCATAGAGAAAAAGAGGCGGTTGAGAAATAAGATGAGAGCGAGTAAAAGTAATAGCATGAGACAAGAGGAAGGAACTGAAAACTATGAGAAGTAGCCCATTCTGAGGCAGCAGAAACCGCACGTTGAATAACAGCACCAAGGGTAGAGATATCATAATCTGAGGCATATATTGCAGTCACCTACATATAAAGAAGAGTGAACACCAACTGGAAGACAAGAAACAATCCCATTAAGAGCCAATAAAAAGAAAGTAGTGCTAAGAACACTGCTTTAGGGATCACCTTCATATTGTGGGAATGGATCCAAATAGGTATGCTGAAGACTCTAAAGAAATGAGCTGATAGAAAATTCTTTAAGAAAACACCAAGGTTACCATCAATACCACAAGAACGAACTGTGTGTAAAATATGGTAGTGCCAGGCTGTGTCATAAGCCTTCTCAAGGTCAAAGAACACTGTGACAACAGACTTTTGAGTGGCAAAGCCTAAGCAGATATAAGTCTCTAGATTTAGGAGGGGGTGAAGGTACCATGAGCTTTTCGAAAACCAAACTGTGATGATGACAAAAGCTGCTTGGATTCTAGGAGTCACATAAGATGATGATTTATCATATGCTCGAACAATTTGCAGAGACAACTAGTAATCTTGAGGGGCATATCCTTGCTTTCCCGGCTTAAGAAACGGGAGAATGATGGCCTTACGAAAAGATGGAGGAAAAACACCCTCTGTCCAGATGCGATTACCAATAGCTAATAATAAAGCCAGGGTCTGGAGCATATTATAGTGTATGCCATCAGGACCCTCGCAAGTGATCTTACAAAGACGAAGGGCGGAGGACAATTCTTGGAGCGTGGAAGGCACGTTATATGGCTGACTAGACAACAGTTGGAAGACAACAGGCGTACATTCGGTTGTAGCTTTAAGAGGATGGAATTCAGGTGAGAAATGAGAGCCACTAGTAGCATTACTAAAATGAAGACCTAAGTCATTAGCAACTAGATGAGCATCTGCAACTGACTCGTCATCCAAATGGGGGACAGGGAAGGCATGGGAAGATGCTTTCTGGCTATTTTGCGTGTACATTTACAGATGGAAGCAATGGACGTATTGGTAGTAATAGTGGAAACGTATAATCTCCAGCTATGGCATTTAGCCCGTTTAACAATCTTACAAAGAAGAGTGCAGGCCTGTTTGAACAGTAGAAATGGACTCGGTTCATCCAGAGTGTTGCGTTTACGCAGGTAACTTTTCCAACGTGCATGTTTAACATGGAGTGCCACAGTACAATCTGAATCCCACCAAGGCATACACTTAGAAGTAAAAGGACGGGACGACCTAGGAATCACAGTCAAAGCTGCACTCAGAAATAACACATTGAAAAAGGTAAGCATATCTAAAACAGTAGAGAAGGAAGGAGGTACAGAAGGAACCGTTAAAGAAGTAAATGACAGCCAGTCAGCCTTCGGAAAACACCACCAAGGAGGTCTGAGTACGGGACAATATGAAGTAAGAGCAAGTTTGATAGGAAAGTGATCACTATATACAGCATCAGAAAGAAGAGACCAACGGAAATCTAGAGAAGGAGAAGGGGAGCAGAAGGAGAGATCCAGACAGGAGAAAGTACGAGTTCCAGCATCAAAATGCGTTGAAGCTCCCGTATTCAATAAAATAAATCATAACTAAAAACAAAAGACTCAAGGTGGCGGCCATGAGAATTAGTAACAGCATCGCCCCATAAAGCATGGCAACATTTAAAATCTCCTAACAATAAAATTGGCATGGGTAACTGGGACAATAAAAGAGATAAGGCAGGGAAATCAATAGGCCGGGAGGGAGAGAAATGAATAGAAACCACGGTAATCCAACGTCCGAGAAAAACACAAATTAAATGACATGGAACTGTGGTCTGAAAGGACAGATATTCAAGAGGAACTGTGTAGTGCACTAAGATAGCTGACACAGGAAGAGAAGCAGGAGAAAACAAGAAACAATAGTCAGGTATAGGTACTGGAGGGGAAGACAAACGGGGTTCTTGTACACAGAATAGGGAAGGACACTGAACTGAAAGAAGATAACAAAGGTCATTATGATGCGCTGTAAAACTTCAAAGGTTCCGCTGTAAAACAGACATACTAAAGCTTACAACACCACATAAAAGTAACACCAAAGATAAGTAAAAAAAAAAAAACTAAGAAAGACTACAAAGGATAAAATATAGTACACAGGAAATAAAATTTATGACAGACGAGTACCATACATCATCGAGTCAGTCCGATTGTAGGAACAGAAGCAGAGGGTAGAAGAGGTGGACAAGCAGGACGGTCACTATAGCTCGGTGGCATAGGGAGGGGTAAAGGAGAGGGAGTAGAACAAGAAGAAAGGCGGGCAGAAGGGGAAGGAGGGAGGGGATTAGGAGGGAGATCAGAAGGAGCCGAATGGACTTCAGCCGTATGAAGCACGATTTCGGGACTCATCGGTACTAGAGAATCCATGATGTCAGTGAAGGTTTCACCCTCAGCAACTGTTGGGAGTATCGTCTGCGGTGTCAACACAGGAGCCGGAAAAGATTGTGGAGTGGCTTGCAGAGTTGGGGTAGGGATGGGACAAGACTGTGGAGTCGAGACAGGGATCTTTGTTGAAGCGGGCATAGCAGAGAGTGAGGGACAGGCAGTATGCATCTTATGAGTTGGGAGAGAATGTGAGGGTTTTGTGAAACCCGTGGCATCTGATGCAGTGGATGGCAGCCCACATATACCAGAGAGATGTGGAAAGCGGGTGCCACGCTGTGGCAGAGGGAGTAGTTGTTGACAGAGAGAAGAGGAAGAGTGAGGAGGAGCAGCAGAACGGGAAGGGCGATGGGAGGAAGAGAGAGGAGTGGACAATAAATGTGACAGGGAAGAGGTAGGACTGGAGGATTCTAGAGCAGAGAAAGAGGTGGAAAGAGAAACAGAAGGGGCCTGATAGTAGGGAGCAGAACAAGAAGAGGAGGAGTAAGAGGGGAGAAAAGAGACAGCAGGAGAGGAAACAACAGTTACAGTCAGAGGGATAGGTGAGGAGGAGGTATGAGTAGAGACAGAAGAAGAGCCTGAGACAGCAGAGGAGCTGGAGACTGGTGACACCATGGAAGCAGGTGTGTCAGACAGGGAGATGAGTGCAGAAAAGGAGTTAGAGGTTGTGACAGCTGCAATGCGGTGGGACCTGGAGACAGTAGAGGTAGTGAAGACATGACAGGCCACTCGAGCATATGTGGTATGGGAAGAGAATCCTAAGTCATGGGCACATTGACAGGCTGCACATTGGGAGAGGTCTTGTTTCCAGTGAATCCTGGAGACTTCAGTTTCAAAGACATACACCAGACATTTCCGGGACGAGGTAGCATGAGAGTCTTGGCAGTTCGGGCAGACTTGTGTCTCAGTTACGCAGGCTGAGGTGTGGTTGGTTGAGCACTGGCAGGGCAGACTGCCTCTGACCTACAGCATTTAGCTGGGTAGCCATATCGCCAACAGGAAAAACATTGTCAAGGATGAGGCATGTACTCTTTGACCCGAAGTAATGTACCACCAACAATCACAGAGGTGGGAAGGTTGTGAACTTTGAAGATGATCTTAGCTATTTTGGCTGAATAGTTGTGATGTCCCTGAGGGGGGTGCGTATAGCACTGAACAGAAAATACTGCAAGGTGCTGAGCAGACAAGATTGCTCGGATGTCAGCAGAACATTCAGAAAAACTGCAGTCACCTATGGATGGGATTAGAACAGTTCTGGTGGTAGAGTTTAGGTGAACATCTGCAACTGCAGTGATAGGGTGACCTGAGGGGTCAGTAAGTGACGAAGCCTTCTCAGCCTATGCAGCAGTTTTAACTGTCAAGAGGCGGTCTCCATAAGGACATGATGAGAATGTGATATTGGGACCTATTTGTTGGATGAGAGATGGAGATTGAGGTTGTTCATCGCCGGCTGGATGTTAAAGTACTTCTGCCATGTCTGGCAGCCGAATATCGAAGATATTGAGGGAGGGTCCGGAAAGAGGGGAGAAGGAAGGAGACGGGGGTAAGAAGAAGAAACAGAAGGATACGAAGAAAGGGGCAGAAAAGTAGGGGAGGGGGGATCTGCCTGACCGGGAGAAGGTTTTGGAGGAGCATCTCCCATTGCTTCTTGGTTTATGGAAGTAGGTTCATGACTGGCCATAGTGAGCCAAATTGTACAAAGAAAAATTAAACTAGTCTGCTCCTGAGAGCCCAAGTAAGGAGGAAGAGTGAAAGAGACAAGTGCAACTGTTCCTGTGGTTCCCTGAGGCCGTTCACGACTGACACAAAAGAGACAGCCTTGCATCCCATCAGCACGGCTCTCACACCTTAAGGAAGTCAGAAGAAAAGACGATAAAGAAAGAAGGAAAAGGACCAAGCAAAATTAGTAGGGTCAAGAACTGGGACCCGAGGGCCTTAAGAGTTTAAGATATTTATTACTGAAGTTCAAATTTTGGACTTAACACCTAATATATTTGTAAATGAATCTTCTTTTAGGCCTACGAGGAATCCATGTTCCTATCAATGTGACTTTGTACAGAATACCTATCCGTATCATAATACCTTAAAGATTTCAACCTTCATGAATATGCTTACAGTTATACTTACCTTTGGCAATAGAAATCACTGAAGATATTCTTTTCCAGTGATTTATTTCTTCCTAACTGTAAGTATAGGTCAGTTGTGAATTTCAGCCCTACTAAGATAGGCTATCAGTTATATTCTGTAGTTTCCCCCCAAACATGTAAGGCTTAATCTTTCTATTCTAATCTAAGGAAATTACAAAGAACCAAGAAATTATAAACAATGTACATAATGCGAAGTGATAAAGAAAAGTTGAATACATGATGAGCAGCACAAATAAACTGTGATACAGAATGCTTATAAATCTCTCAGAACATCAGTTGCTCTGTGGTTAATTTACAAGTCATGACGAAGTCCAGGCCATGCATGAGATGGGTCTGCCTGTCGCCCAATATCAGGATGGCTTCCTTGGGAGTAGAGAATAACAAATTCATGTATATGGGTGTAAAATTATGAAAGCAAAAAAAAAAATGAGAAAAGTATTGGCCTAATTAACAAAGGGTGTTTAAGAGTTAGACATGGGTGATTTCTACCTCATCTGTTTCGGTGGTCATTACATGACATATTAAGTTCAAAAGATTATGATCAGCATGTAGGACCTAGACCATTCAATTCAGTTGTTAAACACTATTTAATCCGCTCTGTCCTGTTGATGTAAATAGACGTCCGCACGTTTTGTCACTGCCAATCCCGTTGACGTATATAAACGCGAATCAATTGCAAGGTCCCTAATTTGCACAATTTTCAATTTTCGTTAGTGATTTTTGGTAGTTATACATGGGTCACCTTGCTCTACAAGATGCCAGGCAGGAACAATGCCATATCCAGCATGACCTCCTCCACCCCGCGCATGCCATTGTCTCAGCAATTCACCTGTTACCGATGACCTGGCCAGTAATGACATGTCGTGCCACGGTACGAAATTCAGGGCCATAGTGATTCCCCAATCGATGACAATGTGGAGGACAAATTTTACATAGCATTAGAGGAAGAAACAGTCAGAAATGATGATCAGGTAATGTCGCCAAAAAAGGTCAGATATGTTGATGTGTTTAGTGAGTGAAACAATGCTTATATTGCCTATATTACTCTGTGAAAACCAATATACTCTTGTACTACATATACATTCGTACCAAATAAATTAATCAATACCATTTATGAGTGGTGTGGAATGGTTACCCTCCCATAGAACTCGTTTTCTTTGGAGCCAGCCTGAAGAGAACACAGTAAGGTCAGGAGGTACTGCTATCTGTATCAAGTATTTTAAACCTCAGGTGAGCGATTTCTCTATGAATTTTCGATGTTTCTCACCAAAAGCAGAGGTTTGAGCCAAAATTTTTTTCTTTCAAAAAATGGTTGGGATTGGGGGGAGTCAGTGGTGGAAAAGAGGTCGGGACGGGGCGGGTTAAAGCAAAATAGACTTTATAAATTAAGCCATACCTGCTATCACAAGAACAAAGAATGCCCATTGAAAGTCCTAATAACATCTAAATACTCAGGAATGACAGCGTTACTTAATTACCTGAAAATCTTTCCTTGTCAGAATTTGGTACTATTAGAACTACCCTTTAGACCCTGAAATCTTAATACCAAAATTACGAATAATCTAAAAGATTTTCAAAACCCCAACATATAGGTAGTCATTGAAAGCTCCGGGAGAAGATGGAATAGTAGCAGATTTACTGTTGGATGCAGGAGTAGAAGGACAAACTAGGCTTCTATCTATCTATCTATTGCCAGACGCCATAATCCCGTAAGGGGTGGCCGTTTGAGTTACTTGTTTTACGGAGAGGGGCACTAACCCTCCACCAACCCACTTGTTGACACGTAGGAAGCACGTATGGTTTGGTTATATGGTTACCACCCAGCGTTGTAAATGATTTCTTGGCTTACAGGAAAACATTTGGCTTGTCACTCAATGTAAAGCCACCTGTAAAGGAAAGAAAAGCAATAAGAAGTGACAGTAAAGATGGGAGAAATAAGAAGAGAGGAGGGCAGGCACAGAAAAAGAATGATAAAGACTAAGGAAGAAGTAGACAGCACTACATCAAGTGAGTGGATGATGGTCGTCACCACCTAAACTAGGCTTGCTCACTTATTTACTCA
This sequence comes from Coenobita brevimanus, assembly GCF_032717465.1. Classification (NCBI taxonomy): domain Eukaryota; kingdom Metazoa; phylum Arthropoda; class Malacostraca; order Decapoda; family Coenobitidae; genus Coenobita; species Coenobita brevimanus. Next base: position 36,677,527 of record NC_137033.1, on the reverse strand, counting down.
ATGTATAAAAAGGAAGAAAATTCCCAAAACATGGTGTAATGTAATAGTTATTTTACTTTACAAAAAAGGTGACTCAAAAGACCTTAGTAACTATCGACCCATTAGCTTGCTATCAGTCATTTACAAACTCTTCACTAAAGTCCTTACAAACAGAATAACTACAAATTTGGAGGAAAACCAACCTCGTGAACAGGAAGGATTCCGAAGCGGGTACTCGACTACTGATCATCTACACCCTATGAATCTGCTAATTGAGAAAACTACAGAATACAATAAACCACTGTGCTTAGGTTTTGTTGATTACAAAAAGGCTTTCGACTCAGTGGAGCACATAGCAATTATAAATTCATTGTGAGAACAAGGAGTGAATGAGAACATTGTAAACCTGCTCGAAAACATGTATAAAGAGGGAACTGCTACAGTTAAATTACATAAGGACTCAGAGAAAATTAAGATTGAGAAGGGTTTGCATCAGGGAGATACAATTTCACCAAAGTTATTTACTGCATGCCTAGAAAGTATTTTCAGAAAGCTAGACTGAGAAAACAATGGAGTGAACATAGATGGAAAAAAGCTAAGTCATTTAAGATTTGCAGATGACATTGTTCTTATCTCAGAAACAGCAGAGACATTGAAAGAAATGTTAAATGACCTGAACAGAGAAAGTCTCAAAGTAGGGCTAAAGATGAACCGGAGTAAAACTAAAGTAATGTTTAATCCTCGAACACCAAAGAGCGTCATCAGAATAAGTGGAGAAATTCTTGAAGAAGTCGAGGAATACAATTACCGGGAACAAATATTGAAATTAACGAAAGATAATGATAGCGAAATAAAAAGACGCATTACAATTGGATGGAAAGCTTTCGGTAAACATAGGGACATTATGAAAAGTAGCTTGCCAGTGTGTATGAAACGAAAAGTATATAACGAATGTATAATTCCAGCTATGACGTATGGTTGTGAGACTTGGAAACTGACAAAATCGATGGAAAATAAACTAATTCGTTCTCAGAGAGCAATGGAAAGGTCAATGTTGGGAATATCTTTGAGAGAGGAAAAAATCATCTTGGGTGAGAGAGCAGACTAAAGTCAAAGATATTATAGAAGTTATAAAAGAACAGAAATGGAGGTGGGCAGGCCATGTAGCAAGAATAAGGAATAATTGATGGAGCATGAGGTTGACTGACTGGACACCGAGAGAATGTAAGTGTGGCAGAAAAAGGCCAAACAGGAGGTGGAAGGATGAGATAAATTTGCAGGAAAAACGTGGCAAAGATTGGCTTAGTCAAGGAATTCGTGGAGAAGGCTGGGGGAGGCCTTTGTTCAGCAGTGGACATGTAATGGCTGATGATGATGATGATGATGATGATGATGATGATGAAAGGTCCTCAGGCCTTTCTAGTAACGTTGAGGGTTGGGTCAGACTTGGAATTTAGGTCAATTTAAAGTTTTAGGTCTTGGATGTTTCATGGTCTAGAATGTTAAGTTCTAATCTATAATAGCTTGGTTAACAGTTTTGCAGGTGCAAGGACCTGTTAAGCATGGAGATGTTCTGCCCTATGCTGTTGTCGTGTGTTGTACTGGTCTGCATATCAGACCTCAAATGTAGTCCACATATTCCTCATCAGAATCAAAGTCTTCACTCCATTCACCAGCATCACTATCACTGAGTTCTTTGTCAGAATATGGGTAATTCACTTCATCTCCAGATGACATGTCACCCACTTCTGAACTGTTTTTGAATAGACAGTCTGGTATTGCTGGCCCTTCACACCAGGTTGGATGCAGTCTTCCACTTTCATCTGCTGACAAACCAGTCACATGGCGTCAGGCCAATCACCGGGGTTGCCGTTGAAGTGTGTGTCCACAGCATTGTGATGCTGTGGGTTCGATGTATCGTCATCTCTTAGGTCCTTCGAGTGAGTGGCAGGAATGCACATATGAACCTGAGACAGGGGTGTTGTGTAGCAGAGGTCTGGCAGTTGGCACCTCTGACAGGAGTGACGGGTTGGCGCGTTTGTAGGTGGTAGTAAGATGAATGAATAGGGTTGTCAATTAGTAATTTTATGGTTAGTTAATTGTGCGGCATGTGTATCTATACTATATATAAGCAAGAGTATGTTCCATATACCATGCAGTTATTACAGGTGATGGGTTAAAATCGAGCTACAACGTCAGATTAATGGCATTACAAGATATCCTATCACAGAGTTATCCCCCCTTCATATGTTGCCAGATGATGGATCATAATCTTACCATCAAATACAGAGTAATTGGAAAGTAGACCGTCATAGGGCCGTACTATAAAAACCAAGAGTTCAGGCGGTCCAACGGCGACGTTCAGTCGTCAGACGCTCCTGAGCGTCGGTCATCCTTACTATAAAAAATTTGGACCTTCAGTCTTGGCGAAACGCAGTTCAGGCGTTTGAATGCAAAGACAGTCGCTAGGTTGGGCGAGAATGCGCTGCATGAGCACTAAATGCGCGCAAATTTTTGAATGTTTTTCTTTTTAATAAAGCATACACTTCGCTACCTCATTCTAAACTGTTATTTTTATGTAGCAAATAAATATATTTGCGCTAGAACTGGTAACAAATGATGGTAGAACACATAAAGAGGATGCATTTACAAGCAAGACAGTGTACTGTATAGCCAAGACTAAGAATTATGATTATTTATCCTCCTTTTGCAGTTATTTGCATGGAAATGATCATTGAGATTATCCAGATCTGAATTCATACGAGCAGAGTGAATGTATGATTGCATACTTCATAGATTTCCATGTTGTTTCCGGCCAGCTCACTAGTCATGAATTATACAGAAGTATATCTAGGTTATGTACACCTCTACTCATGCAGCAGTACATCATGTGTTCCTAAATTATGTAGCAAGATGTACATACAGAGTTACTGGAGATTTATTTTTAGCATGGAGACTAATTTACTTCTTTATAAAGCTGGTTGAATGGTGACTTTCACTGCAGCACCAACACAAGAGGGATGCAGTAACACTACTCCATTCTTTTTGAGCAGTTTCTTTCCACACCTATCATCTAGCCATGACCACCAGACCATATTGGAAAATATAGGTTATCAGATGTGTGTACTGTAACAGTTGTTCATTCAGTTTCTATATATCTAGCTAGTTTTTCCTTACATTATTGTCTCCTTCCCTGTTTCAGGTATTACAGTACTAGTAAATTTCCAGTTTAGCTCAGTAATTATGCTACTCTGAGATTCACAGTCTCTATTATTACCTTTCTCTTTAAGCAGTATGCAATGATTTCCTAAGTTACATTGTACAGTAATTATTTCTGTCCCAGTCTGCTAGATAAGCTTTCCTTTTATCACACTAATCATTCCACCTCTATAGTACGAGTACTTTCATCCACTTTTGTTTTATACATTTTAAGACTGTTTACTGTGTTTCCTAGCTTTTTCCTAAACTGGTTACTGTATATGGTTGATATTTGTCTCCTTCACTAAATATTAATCTCATTACTTCCTGTTTGTCAGTCATTGTTTAACTGCACCTGTTCTGCTTTTCTATAACCCATCCACCTTGACCAATATTTCATGCCATTCCTACATCCACTACTCCCCCATTACAATAACTGTTATTTCTTTGTAATTAACAATTTTATATTTCATATATGCATGGTACAGGCCATTTCCTTAGGCCTGTAGCTAGTTACAAGTAAAAGAAAGCTCAAGGGATAGAGAGAGGCCTCAGGATTTTTTTTTTTTTTTTTGTAAATCTCATGAAATAATTTGCATTTACTAACAAATTTTGCATTAAAGGCAACACACCTATGCTCGAATCTGAGTGATTGATTGAAACAGGCAAATATTTCAGCCAGCAGCCTAACCCACCCACTCACTCATATCTGGTAACCTTACCTAACCATCTTAACTACATCAGCTTATCAGTTTATTCTGATGTAAAAACGAATTGTATTTTTCAATAAAGGACTTAAGTGATTGCACATACTTGGTACTGAAGATTTTTTTTTTTTTTTTTCATATTTCTGTAACTCAGCTGTGTAAGAGAACACTAAAGCTAGTGAAAAATAAACCAATCTAACCATATACCAACACTGACCCAACTCTGTATGTAATTTCTACCATGTAATATAATAATTTATGTACACTTTTTCTTATTCGTCATTTATTTCATGATTTTTCATGGGCAAGATTGTCACAAAAGGATGTTGGTTAGAGGCAGCTTACTGGCTTGCCCTCAAACGTGGTAACTACAGCACTGAACTGGCTAGCACACAAACTTTCAAAGAGATGCCTTTTAAAAAATCTATTGAGAAAGTACACAGGTAGTCAGAAATAAACCAGGAAGCACAATTTATTCTCTTATCTCCAATATTACAAATCACGCCACCACCACGGAAATTTTTGTTTCCTCGTATTCGTTTCGGAATCCTTCAGTGTTGTAAAATTTTATGAACAGCCTTGTATTTCTCATAAATTTTAGCTTGCTAAGGAAAATTTCATTCCTGAATTGTTCAGCGTTTATAAACTGTAAAACCGGCTATCGTATTTAAGAATATTTAAGTTTGTTGCACGAAAGGGGGGTCTCGTGGCGTTTATCCTCCTGTCACATGCCAATACTATTTTACGCCATACCAAGTTGACGAACGTCTGACGTGAACAGGAAATTTATTTATGGTACGAAACGCGGGAACATCAGACGCTCACATTTGGTAATGCTGGCGTTTAGTTTTTATAGTACGGCCCATAGTCGGCGGTAGTAAATAAGTTCCATGTGTTAGCCTCTAGTATATGACTGGTTGCTTCTGACCTCGTGTTGCATTGTGCCCTGATTCGTACGAGTATTTTCAGCCACCCTCTCTCTCCCCACTAACCCCCCTCCCCCCCTCTCTCTCTCACACACTCTCTCCTTTAGTTGATCCCAACTGTTACTGGTTTAATGGTGCCGATCATATGGTCGAGCAGACCCGGGCAAACCATCACACATGCAAGATGTAATACTGTATATAATGCTTTGCAGATGTAGGATAATATCATAAGAAAAAGTGGTCAGCACCTATCTCTCAGTGCATTTGCTTATGTAATAATACTTAACATCCAATCAGTTGACATTGTGGTATAAATTACTGATCATGGGCAACCCACGATTATCTAGAACTTATACCGAGATGCATGTGATTAGGATAGAGAAACGATGTGTTATAATATATGACATATAGGAAGCTCAGTTAATCACCAGTGGTGGAAGTAAGCTATACCTTTCAAAGAAATTCTGTAATGTTGAGAGTGGGAAGACGAGTCTGGTTGAATGGTTTAATGGCAGGTTGGTGTGTGGTATTACCATTTAACCCTCACTGTCATGTACTGTAAAGCAAAGAGACGGGGGAGGTTCGCACACACCAGGGTACAGAAGTCTGGATGATGAACCAACAGCAAGACACTCGTCTTGAGAGGTCGAATTGTCGGCCTGCGGGAGAGTGGGATGTCTATTAGAAATATTGTCCGTGACCTAGGAATATCAAAGACAGCAGTATCTGTGTGATTGAACGTTGGACAGCAGTCAGCAACCTAAACAACAGGCCTAGAGGACAACCGAAGAGGAGAACCACCACTGAAGAGGACTGTCAAATCAGAGATGCAGCAGAAAATAATTCCATGAACAACGCAGTGGCCATATGAGAGGAATTACAGTTAGATGTGTCTGCTGCGACTGTGCGATAACGTGCCATGCAGAGAGAATTCACTACAGGACCCTTAGCCATGAAACAATTATTAACAGCCAGATATTGTGAGGGCAGATTTAGATGCGACGAGAACCACGTGCGGGAATACCTTGACTACTTGGCGTGTGTTATTCATGGACGAGAAAACATTCTCCTCAACAACCCATGGGAAGTTACACTGCTGGAGGAGAAAATTAATAATAACACCCGATATTGTATGACATTATCGTGACGTTACAGTTGTGTTTAATATCTGCCAGATCCTACAGAGAGAGGGAGGGTAGGGGAGAATAGTGATGGAAAGAGCGAGAGAAGCCTTTATTGATTATCTTGGAGACTTTTCCACCGTGGCCATCCCCTGCTGGGGGGTTCTCAGGAGGGGACAAGGCATGAGAGATGATGATGATATTTTATTCCTATGCATTTCACAAAACGCTTCTCAGTTAATGCACGGAAAGCAAACCAAGTCCCCTCACCCCCACAACAAAAACGTATCTAACAATAATCATTAGCAGAGCCATTGTATTGTATTCACATAACCCTAATCTCATATATCCAAATTACAGATGTGAAAGCCAAAACATATTTGAAGAGGCAGGGCGAGCCACATGACGTGCAGTGTTTGGGCTTGGGTTTGTCTGCATGGTGTGGGTTGTCTGTCTCACATCGATGGACGGTTCACAGCCGCTAAGTATGTTGAGATATTTGAAGAGGGATTTCTGCCTTCACTCCGCGAAAGCAATTACCATTTCCCTGGTTGCATAGTGTTTATGCATGACCGATGTCTAGTCCACACAGCCCACATCGTCCAGAAATGGTTTGCCGAACAACCTAGCCTCGAACTACTGAACTGGCCTAGTCGAGGGTGTGATATGAACCTGATAGAGAATATTTGGGGCAACATGCTGAACACATGGGACCCAGAACAGGAAAGGAAGACACAACAGCTCAGACAGCACGTGGACAGAGTATGGAAAGTCCTTTGGGATCTAGTGCGTAATCATATCTCGTCAAAGCAAAGTAGACTGCAGGTTGTGACTGAGGCACAAGGGGGAGGGTTAGTGCCCCTCCCTAGAAAACAACTAACTAAAAATACGAACAAGAAGCCTCGGACCAGGACTGACCAAAAGGTGACGACAAAGGACCGAACAAAGGACATGGTACGGACATCTACATGTACATGGAATGTAAGGGGTGCGAATGATGAGGTGAAAGAGAGAGAGATTGTCCAGGTGCTTGAGGGTGCGAAAGTGGACATATGTGGATTAACTGAAACTAAATGAGGAGGTAAGAATGTGAGAGAATGGGAGTATGGATGGGGAATATGTGTGGGAGTAGGTGAGAATGAGAGGGCAAAAGGATTGTGTATTGTTGTGAGTAATGGATGGAAGGAGAATATAAGAGAGTATGGATCAGTTGGCTCAAGGATTATATGGGTAAGATTGAAAGTTGGACTACAAATGTGGGCGATTGTGTGCTTGTATGTGCCAACACAAAATCGTGCAAGCACAGTGAGAGAAGAGTTCTGGACAAATGTGGATGTGTGCATGGAAAAGTTTGAAAGGAATGAGAGTGTTTTTGATTGGAGACATGAATGGAAAGGTAGGGAATGTGAAGGTGGATGAGGTAGTTGGTGAGTGGGGTGTGCCTGCAGAGATGGATGAGAATGGCAGTGCTTTAGTGGACATTTGTGCCGGAAGGGGGTTGGTGATAGCCAATACCCTCTTCAGGTACAAAATGTTCCACAGGTATATGTGGCGAGAGATGAGAAGGATGGATGGCGAACTGAATGAACAGAAGGCAATGAGTCATTATGTATGTGTGGATGGCAGGATGAGAAGATGTATAAAGGATGCAAGAGTATATAGAGGTTCGGGGAGTGGACTTTCTGACCACCACCAAGTGGTGGTCAGAATCAGTGTCCAAACGAAATGGAGAAATAGAAGAGAGGAAGGACAGGGGGAAGTAGCTCATACAAGGAGGGTAGAAAGGTTACAAGAGGATGAAAAAAAGGGCAGAATATAAGAGAGAAGTGGAGGAGCCATTGAGGAAATATGGATTGGAGCAGATGGGGGATGTGGAAAGTGTGTGCAAGATATTCACAGAAGAAATCTGTGCAGCACGTGAGGTGGTGTGTGGGGTGAAGAGAAGATGAAAGGGGGTGCAGGGAACAGCATGATGGAATGAAGAGGTGAGGGAGGCTGTGGCACAAAAGAAGAAAGCATATAATGAGTGGATGAGAAACAGGGACGTGGAAGAAGTTGAGAGACGAAAGAGAGAGTTCTACATCAGGAGGAAGAGAGAGGTGAAAAGATTAGTAACGGAGAGTAAGAAGGGAGTGGATGAGGAATTTGGAAGGAATTTGAGTGTAAAGTGGAGGGAATGTAAGAAAATGTTCTGGAAAGAGGTAATGAGAGTTAGACAGGGTGCCAAAGAAGTTAGTCGGGGAGTGAAAGATAAAAATGGTAGATTACTAGTGGAGAAGGGAGAATAAGAAAGTAGATGGAGAGAACACTTTAACGAACTGTTGAACATAGAGAACGACAGTAATGCGAGTTTAAGTGGCTTGGGAATGGCTGGGAGATGGAGGGATGTGAGAAGAGAGGAAGAAATCAGTAGGATGGAAGTATGGAAGCGATGAAGAAAGTTAAAATGGGGAGAGTCCCAGGAAATGATGGAGTGTGTGGTGAAATGCTGAATCACGGGGGAGAGATAGTAGTAGAATGGATGTGGAAGATGTGTAGATTGGCCTGGGAGGAAGGTAGAGTCCCGGATGATTGGAAGTCAGGTATAATTATTCCACTGTATAAAATAAAATGGGAAAAATAAATCACTGTATGTGGTTATCACAGGGGCATTTGTCTTCTTAGTGTAATAGGAACAGTATATGGTAGGATACTGATTCACAGTGTTAGGGAAATAAGAGAGGAATTAGTTGAAGAACAGGGAGGTTTTAGGAAGGGAAGATGTTTTGTAGATCAAATATTCATTCTTAGGTGTTTAGTGGAAATGTTTTTAGAGAAGAGATAGAAGTTGTATGCAGCCTTCATGGATTTGGAGAAAGCATAGGACAGGGTGGATAGACAAGGATTGTGGAAAGTATTAAGAATATATGGAGTAGATGAGAAGATGTTGAATGCCGTGAAGAGCATGTATGAGGATGCTAAGGCTGCAGTGCGTGTGGATACTTAACTGTATGAATTTGTCTATTTGAATGTTGGATTGAAACAGGGATGCATCTTGTCACCATGGTTGTTCAGTCTGTATATGGATGGGGTTATAAAAGAGATACAAAGTAGGGCAGTGGATGGTGGAGCAGCCCTAATGAGAGAGGGCAGTGTTTGGAAACTCCTTGTATGGTTGTTTGCAGATGATATTGTGTTGTTAAGTGAGGACGAAGGGGAGCTGCAAGGCTTGATGGATGAGTTTAGGAGAGTATGTAGGAAACGGAATCTAAAGGTGAATGTAGGGAAGAGTAAAGTTTGGTCTTTGAGAGAGGTGAAGTCAGTGAATGTACAGTGAGGTTGGATAAGGAGGAAATGGTAAATGTGAGTGTGTTTCAGTACTCGGGTAGTGTGACGAGTAAGGATGGAAGTTTAGAGGATGAAATGCTTGAAAGCATACAACAAGGAAGAAAGATTGCTGGTTCCTTGAAAGCAGTGATAAGAAACAGGGAAGTGAGCATGGAAGTGAAATAGTTACTGCATGACAGTATTGTGATACCAACTCTAACGTATGGAAGTGAAGCCTGGACCTTGTTGGAGGGACAGAAGTCAAGAGTGAGAGCTGTGGAAATGAGCTATTTGAAAGGAGCATGGGGAGTCACATAGAGAGACAGACTGACAAATGAGGAAGTGAAGGATCATTGTGGTGTGGCTCTGGATGTGATAGGAAGCATTAGGAGAAACACACTGAGGTGGTTTGGTCATCTGCAGAGGATGGAGAGCGAGAGACTAACGAGGAGAGTGTATGTGAGTGAGGTGGAGGGGGGGGAGGGAGGGAGGGGGAGGCCAAGGATGAGATGGAGGGATGGAGTGGAGAGGTATATGAGAGAGTGGGGTGAGAGCTGCAAGGAGGGCAGTGAAATGGCGGGGGACAGGGCGACATACAGGCCATTTGTTTGTGGCCACCCCTTATGGGATTAAGGCGTCTGGCATTAGGTAGATAAATAGAACTGTCTAGAAACTCCTCTACACCCTCCGCCCTTCACACTCATTCCTCTAAGAGGTCTCTGGTTTGATTATCAATCGAGACTCCCTCCTTGCCTCCTGCTCTCTCTCCCTCTCTCTCTCTCTCTCTCTCTCTCTCTCTCTCATGCATGTTGGCTTTCACCTGAACCACACAGGAGCATAGTAGCTCACAATGAAAGAAGCGAGACGTTTTAGGGTTGGTGATGGTTGCTCCTTTGACATGTAAAGTCGCAGTAAGTGATTAGCTTTCGTAAGCCCTCTGGCGCGATTTAGCAGTCCTGGTTGTGCAAATGGTCCCACAACTTCATTGGTATTTCCACTTGGCGATTGCACTGCCAAACATACACGGTACAGGTAGCCCTGATCTTTGCTGAGATCACTTACAACTCCTGGAAAAATTCAAATTTTTCCAGCAACACGTTCATTTAAGGAGTAGACTGTAGCACCAGTCGAGCAGGACAGTAATCCCAAGGTGGACGGAAAGCTGATGACAGCAAAAGCTGGAGATCCCGTTTCATCACCCCTCAGGACTAGTTCCTGACCATCCCCCTTTGCTGAACATTTTTAGTGTCTCAGTAACACAGAGAGTAGGCCAGCATACTGTCCAATACAAGTTTCTCTATCAACACCAAACTACATGCACAGTACACACTGTCCACTTCCTTTTCCAAAATTCAAAAAATAATCATGGCTTCAAAATACTTAGCCTCAGAGTCCCCGGGGAGGGGACCATAGATGTCCCACCCTTCCGCCCCTCTCCCGGTGATGACCCGAGCTGCCTGGAACCATTGTCTGACTCACTTCTTCATTTCTGCAACATTCGTGGCCCTTCCTCCAACTTTCGCTCTGTTGAGCACCACCACTCCTCTAAACCTCGCCTTCTTTCCTAAATGAGACTTAGCTGTCTGAGGTAACTGACAGCAAACCCTTTTCTGTTTCCTCCTACTTTCTCTATACTCATTTCAAAACTAAAGACGGCTGTTGTGTATATATACGCAACGACTTATCTTGCTCTCTTGTTCCTGAACTTGATTCTTCTGAATTCTCTACACTTTGGCTTCGGCTTTCCTGTCATTCTATGACTAAATATATCTGCACTGTTAACTTATCCCCTAATTCTACTGACTATCAAAAATTCTTCAACTATCTTACTTTTACGATGGAACACATTCCATCCATTTCTCCTTTCTCTGAAATCTCCATTCTGGGAGATTTCAATGTTCACCACCACCTTTGGCTCTCCTCTCCTTTCACTGATCCACCTGGTGAACAAACCAACACCTTTTGTATCCTTAATGACCTAGTCAAGCTTGTACAGCACCCTACCCATATCCCTGACCGCCTTGGAGAGAGCTCCAACAAACTTGACCTCTTCCTTACAACTAAACCTTCTGCTTATATTATTAATCTTTTGTCTTCACTGGGCTCCTCCGATCACAACCTAATCACCTTAACCTGTCCTATCACTCCGGTACAGCCTGTGAACCCTCCAAAGAAACGTCGTCTGTGGCACTTTCAAACCGCGGATTGGGAGGCCCTCAGACAGTACTTCTTTCACCTTCCCTGGAATGATTTTTGCTTCAATGGCCGGGAGCCATCTGAGTGTGCCTTGTGCCTTACAGAGGTTATTCTCTCAGGCATGGAAGCATACATTCCTTTCTCAAATTCTTTGACTAATGCAAGAAAGCCATTTTTTAATCACGCTTGTTCTAATGCTGTCTGCAACAAGGACAGGACCTATAGAAGGTACCGGAGCCAACCCACCCCTGAATCACATCTTGTATACGTTTCTGCCCGGAATCATGCTAAGTGTGTTCTTCACTCTGCTAAAAATAATTTCATCCATACTAAATGCTCTCAAGTCTCCAACTCGAATTCTTCCCTCTCCTTCTGGCACCTTGCCAAAAACCTTTCTAACAACTTTACCTCATCATCCTTCCCTCCACTTTTCTACTCTGATGGCTCTTAGTTATTTCTTCTACTGATAAAGCAAATCTCTTCACTCAGACTTTCACCTCCAATTCCACCTTAGACGATTCCGGTGCTGTTCCTCCGTCACTTCCCCCCTCTGACGTCCTCATGGCTGACATTAAAATTCCTTCAGCTGATGTATTTTCTGCCATCATAGACCTCAATACTAACAAGGCATATGGGTATGATGGAGTCCCCCCTGTTGTTCTCAAAAACTGTGTTTCTGTACTTACACCCTGCCTAGGCAAACTCTTTTGCCTTTGTCTATCAACTTGTACCTTTCCTTCTTCCTGCAAGTTTGCTTTCATTCAGCCAGTCCCAAAGAAGAGTGACCATTCCCAACCCTCTAACTATCGTCCAATTGCTTTAATGTCCTGTATTTCAAAAGTTTTCGAGTCAATTCTTAATAGAAAAAAAATTAAAGCATCTTTCTTATCACAATCTTCTTTCTGATCGTCAGTATGGGTTCCGTCAGGGATGCTCCATTGGCGATCTTCTCACCTACCTTTCAGACTCCTGGTCCTCCTCCTTTCGGGACTTTGGCGAAAGCTTTGCCATTGCACTTGACATCTCAAAGACTTTCGATCGAGTCTGGCATAAATCTTTAATTTCCAAACTGCCCTCTTACGGTTTCTATCGTTCTATCTGTGCCTTCTTCTCTAGTTTCCTTTCTGGTCGTTCTATAGCCGCTGTTGTAGATGACCATCGTTCTTCTAGATCTATCAACAGTGGTGTTCGTCAGGGCTCTGTCCTATCACCAACTCTCTTCCTTTTATTCATCAGTAATCATCTAAGCTGTACATCTAACCCTATCCACTCAGACGCTGATGACTCCACCCTTCACCTTTCCATTCGGTTCCTGCAACGTCCATCTTAGCAGTTACTACAACAAACAAGGGATGAGGCTATGGCACACCTAACGTCTGACTTGGCTCGTATCTCTGACCGAGGTAAAAATAATCTTGTTGTTTTTAATGCGTCAAAGACTCAGGTCTTACACCTATCAACCCGACCAAATCTTCCACAGGTATACCTAGTAAAGTTTAATAATATTCAGCTTAATCCTGCATCATCCTTGAACATGCTTGGGGTTTCATTTACTCGGGACTTGTGTTGGCAAGATCATATTACATCTCTTGTAAAATCTGCTTCCAAGAGATTAGGTGTGCTAAGCCGACTCCATTCCTTCTTTACCCTGCACAATTGTTGACTCTATACACAGATTTTATCCACCGCTGTGTGAAGTACAAGTCTCATGTGTGGGGAGGTTCCCCACATACAGCTCTTCTCGATAGGGTGAAGTCAAAGGCCTTTCGTCTTATTAACTCTCGGCCTCCTACTGACTCCCTTCAACCTCTGTCTCTTCACTACACTGTTGCATCTTTATCTCTTTTCTATAGCTACTTCAGTGGTCATTGCTTCTCTGATCTGTCTACATGGATTCCTCCACCTCTGCAACGGGCGCGTAGCACCCGTTGCAGAGGGCGCGTTGCACCCGTCTAGTAGCAAACTCTCATCTCTTTTCTGTCCAGCTCTCTAATGCAAGCGTTAACCGTTACGCCCAGTCCTTCATTTATGCAACAGGTAAACTCTGGAACTGTCTGCCTTGGTCTGTTTTTCCCGCTTCCTATGATCTCCAGTCTTTCAAACGCAATGTCTCCAGGCATCTCGAAATGATAGGATCTTGAATTTGGGTCTCTCTTGTATTTTGTTTTTCTCTTGGAAGGAACAGTTACTGCGGGCTCGTGGCCTTTGGTTCCTTCTTCCTCGCATTAAAAAAAAAAAAAAATGGACCATCTTCTGGGTCAAAGTCAAGCGGCTGACCAACTTCTGTACAGCCTTGTGGATTTGTTGTCAAACTATCAACTGCCTCGAAATACCTTAAGAAAATGCTTTCAGCAAGATGCAATAAACAAACAAGCCACTGTAGTGGCCATCCAAGCAGTGTTTCGAGCTCACGGATCACTCCATTTCTCTGTCCATTATTGACATTTGTCCCATCACAGACGATAGCTTGCAACTAATCTGTTGAATCTGTTTCTCGAATGACAAACATGACTTCGTTGGCAATATCTGCTGCTTTTCCACTTTCGGGAGAAACATGGTCGATGTAAACGGCGTCAGGAAAAGCAACTACAGGGTAGTGATCTTCACGATTCTCTGACCATCTGGGGTTTTCTTGAGAGTTTGATCGATTTTCCATCGAAACCGATGCAAACGATCTCCAACAAGTCATTTTTATGCTGATGCAATGTGACATCTCTCCAATATTTTCTCTGACGGCGGTTACTAGGATCAACTTTATTTTCTTCACAATGAAGATTCATATCTTTCAGTGCTGCATTTACAATGGAACGGATGTCTATTGCTTACTTGACATCGATCAGCTACACGACTCAGCTCAGGATAGACTAATCTGTTCTGACACTGTTCTGATTGTTTGTTTCCATTTACTTCTGCAGTATCATCATCAACATATTGATCATATTGTTTATCACAGGCATCACTTTCGTCAATACATGCTGTCATTATACCGGTATCTTCATGATTTTGCTTAGTATCTCTAGTGGACTCCTCATAAAGCTTCCTTTTCATCACCCTGTTTGCTGCACATTTATTTTGTGCTGTCTTCTTCCGGTCTGTTCCACCAATATACGTTTTTCTGCAACTGTTTTGGTCAACCCAGAAAGGCAACTCCTCAGGCGATATCTTGTCTGCTCTTGCGCACGGCACACTCAGACCTCTCACGTGCATTGAAGTTTTTGAAACATTTGCAACAACTAATGTCAAATAAGGTGTCAAAGCTGGCGAGTTTCTCTATGTAGGTGTTACAAGTCCTTTTGCACACTGGATATTTCCTAAGCTCCTGTGCCTTTGCTATCATGCGTTCCACACGAATAACAACACTGGTGTGATCAATAGTTGAGATGGATGCTTTCTCGTAAATTCCTGCTACTACAAGTGCAACAGTTTTCGCATAGGCTTAGGTGCTTAATGACGGATTTGTGGATATATGTTCCAAATATTCCCTTATGATATCACACCTGTGCAACTGATTTACAGGAAGACTACATGGTGAGCCGAAAACAGAGTCTTTCGTGCTTTCTCGTGTGCTGCAACTGGCCATGATTCCAGTAAAATATGTAAGCTCATACAAAATTCGAAACTGTAAACCACTACCAACTCGTGTAGTTGGTAACGGAAATGCAAAACAACAGGTTATCATTTATGGAGCTGCCAATCACCGGTAATCTCTGCTTGGAGAGTCAGTGCCGTAAGAACTAAACTGGAAGTTGCTGGAGTACCACTGATTCATTATTAAAAATACAATTATTTCATGTGAAAATATACTATAGGTCATCAAAAGTGCCATGTTTCGTCGAATTTTAAATTTTTGACCCACTTTAATATATATATATATATATATATATATATATATATATATATATATATATATATATATATATATATATATATATATATATATTAAAGTGGGTCAAAAATATATATATATATATATATATATATATATATATATATATATATATATATATATATATATATATATATATATATATATATATATATATATATAGCATTTTAGGTGATGCAGCAATCACTTGTTTTTATCTTCATGACTTCATCACGAATTCGATCATCATCTGAAAACTAGTGTTTTGATGGAAAGTAAAACCTTAAATTTGACCGTATTTAGTGATTTGGCAGATTCGGATGTGATTTCCAACCAGAAGCAATACTCAGACTTGTGTCTCTTTTTCAGGTCATATGGCTGAAACTAAAACAAATCCTGGCGTGCAGCTTTTAGGGAAGCCAACCGGAAACCTGCCTAGACACAGATTACCTACATGGTTGGACGCACTCCCTCTAATGCAGCACCACCATACTGATGAAGCACAAACAGTATCAATGAGTTTGAATCCGAATTGTCAGGCGGTTATGGAGGTCTGGGACTGGGCTGATCCCGACTCAGCGGATTGATGCTTGTGTCCAGAAACTTTCAGTTTTTCGATCGCACTAAAGAAGCGTAGGACCAGGAAAAGTGATTGCAAAAAAATGAACCAAGTTATCTTCAAGGCAGACACTGCGGACCTATTCGACATTGCAGCTAATGATGCCATGACCACAATTGCCAGTGAGGAAGATTGGAAATCCTTATGCATGCAAAGGGAAAATGTCCATTCTTGTAGCATGGCTGTCACTGATAAGGAAACCACTACAAGAGAAGAACAGAGAAGATCCAGACTGGAAAAAACATGATGGCAAAATACAGATATCAAATGAAACAGTGCCAGCTGGAAGAAGCAAACACCTCAGCAATTTTTGCTCAGTCCTCTTCATCCTCATCGGAAGACGAAGATGAATTTAAACCTGTTGGTAGCACTCATTCTCTGATATTCCTCACTCGAAACGTTTTAAAAAGGATAACACCATTAACCTTTTCAAATCGTCAGAAGTTATCGGAGCATTAGATTCAGACAGGAATGCAGCTTTCATAACAGATGCTGTAGTACAGGCATTAGAACATGATCTGTCGGGGGTGACGTGTTCTCGGAGCTCTATTCGTCGTTACAGAGAAAGTGGACAGGAACAAGCAGCTCAAGAAAATATGAAATCATTCTCGGTAGAAGAACTTGTTCTCGTTCATTAGGATGGAAAACTTCTAGCTGTTGAAGCGCATACGAATAATGTAGAGCGTGTCGCAATCCTGATTACGCTCAATGGCCAAGAGAAGTTGCTTGGCGTCCAAATGATCAAAAGAGGAACCGGTGAAGCTCAGGCTCAAGTATGTCTTCGAGTTATGAAGCAATGGCACGTAAACACACATGTAGGAGGTCTGGTTTTCGACACGACTGCATCAAACACTGGCTTGCATAGTGGAGCTTGTATGAGAATTGAAGAGGCACTGGGTCACGAGCTTGTATGGATTGCCTGTCTGCATCATATTCTTGAAGTTGTCCTTGCTGCTGCATTCGCCGCAACTTTTGGTCCAGCAGGAAATCTTCCTCAAGCGAGTCCAGAAGGAATGGCCATCCAGGTCATATGAAGAGCTGGGCTCGGCACATGACGGTTTATTTGAAGTTCATGGACTTCAAGAAGCCAGAAGAAAGGTGCTGGCCTATCTGCCGGAGGCACGTCAGACCTCCCAGCATCGTGATAACTACAGAGTTCCTTGAACTATCCTTGCTGTTCTTGAGAGGACAAACTGATGATCACCTCTCTGTCCAAGCTCCAGGGCCCATGCATCATACCAGGTGGATGGCGAAGGGCATTTACTCGCTAAAAGTATACATGTTTCGGGAACAGTTCAAGCTAGCACCAAGTGAGGAATGCAAAGTAATCCACATGGCTCTGTTTCTCAGCTTCATTTACCAATTGGTACACGTGCTCCTGTCAACGACATCGAGTTGCTGAACCTACTGGACAATCATCCCATACAGAAAGTTGGTCAGCAGGCTATAAGAGCTCCAAGCCGACACCTGTGGTACCTGTCAGAGCACCTCATTGGGTTAGCTTTTTTTGATGAGAGGATTGATTGCGATACTAAGAAAAGGGTGGTTCAAAACATCGCCTACAAAGTGATGCATGTCCAAGAAGAATAAAAAAAAACGCACTACAGATATCCAACCTGAGCTGGCGTCCTATGTCAAAGAGGACATTCACCTTTTTTGATGCCTTGAAGGCTGGTGGACAAGAAGAGGCACATCAGTTCCTTCAGAAGGACCCAAAGGAATGGCATGGTGATGCCTACTATACTGTAGAGAACTTCAAGGATGTGCACAAAAGATGAAGGTTTTCAGTGACATAGTGGACCGTGGTATCGCTCTGATCGAGCATTACAATGATAGATAAATAGATAGTTTGCATGTGTATAATTATGGTGAAGCCTTTTTAACACGAGTAAAGCAGGCAAATTAGAAACAACTGGTAAGTTAAATGTACAAAAATTAACCTTACATACACAAATCCTATTTTGAAATGATTTGGTAGGTCTGTCACAATTTAAAACTGTAATGGGTTACAGACCTTTGCGGATTGTCGTAACATTGAGCTAAAACTTTACTACAGCTCTGGTTTAAGCCCGTGTCCCATATTCAAGTTCATCTTCAAGAACGGCCCTGATCACCACAATCTTACCCTCGAGGTATGATCTTGGTGAAATGCCACGATCATACCTCAAACGGTAGGCCTAAACTTCCAGTCCACACAAAGACGTTGCTACGATATCCCACGACACCCTAAGGAAGCGTCACGTTATCCTTACGACACACTACGATCATCCCTCAGTTAAAAAATAAGTCATTTTGACTCCACGTCACGCCAAGACATAATCACGACACGCTACAACAAGCTACGACATGCTACAGAACCACTAAGTTACAGCTAAGTAACCGCTAAGATTATCGGGACATATGACGATACACGACGATGGCAGGGATCTTCGGTGTGAGACTATATATAGGAGGGTGGAGTATAGGCATCTGTCAGCAGGCAGGTGTCAGTGAGTCATAGCAGATCTTCGGGATCCAATCTCCAGGTTATTGCTACGACACAAGTCACTCCTACGACAACCTAAGACATGCTAAGTCACAGCTAAAGCAAATGACGTTACCATCACGCGTCACGTTCTCCACCTTGTCGGGACCCACCCCGACAAATTTTAAACATTCCAAAAATTGTTGTAGCGCGCCAAGAACTGCAAAGAATGACCAAGTTCTTCACATCAGCGCTATGGCATCGCTAAGTCACGCCACGTTACTCATGACGACATGCGGCGACACACGAAGACATGAAGATCATGGCGTCATGGGAAAGTTCCTGACAGTGAGAAACGCTTTATGTTCACTGGTGAAAAATCTCTGGTCACCTCTTTGTGAGGTAAACAAGGCATTTGTCTCTTCAAATAGGACATTAGCAATTTATGACTTCCATCCCCAGTCATGCCAATTACATTTCCAAGATAAATGGGGTTCATATAATATGTTCGTGTTTTCATCTTTTACAGTGAAACTAGAAATTTGTTACGAATATGATAACATTAACAATGATAACATTAACAATGAATGCTACTGTGTAAATAGTTGCTATGGCTCCTTGATAATGAATTAAATCTACATTTGTTTATGTAAAATGAAATCCAAACAATATAATTCTTATTCATCTGTATTCTTCCAACAGAATGTTTCTCCCTCCCTAGAGATACTTGAAATGCAAACAATGCAAGTCTTATCCATCTGTATTCTTGCAACAGAAATGTTTTTCCCTATCTAGAGATTCTTGAAGTGCAAATAATGCAATTCTTATCCATCTGTATTCTTCCAACAGAAATGTTTTTCCCTCCCTAGAAATACTGTTTCAAAATTTTGTTTTGCCCTTGTTAGATTATTTTTTGGGGGGATGGGGTTTGGGAAGCGGATGGCCAGCAAGACATGGATGCACAGCTTATAACCTCTTTTGAGTACTCTTCCGTGATATAAAGGAATGATAATGTGAATCTTACCTTTTTCCTATCAAAAGAAGAGAACTGTCTCGGTGCAATACGTTAGGTAAGTTCCACTACTGATACCAATCTTACTGGTTACTCAATCTACCTAATACGACAACAGAAGACTAATCACGATATGATAAGATTAGTTACTATCAGCTTATACTCTCCCTCCCCCCTCCCTCTCTCTCTCTCTCTCTCTCTCTCCACACACACACACACACACACACACACACACACACACATATATATACAGTATATATATATATATATATATATATATATATATATATATATACATATACATATATACCTAGGCTGCTTCCCCCAAGGAAAGGGAGGTAGCCGAGACAGGACGACACACTCCCCATTTACTCATCCATTCAAACACATTCATTCGCATCTTAGCCCCAGAGGGAAGAACGGACAGATCTTCACCGCACAACACCGCACAAGGGTCAACTGCGCAATGCAATCAGTGACATCTGCAGCAGGGCCCGACAGCAGAACTGGTTTACCCCTGCCACATCATAACAGACCCATCCCCTTACCCGCACCTGACCTGACTAGCTGATCAGACCAAATGCGGGAGAATATCCCCTCAGGGCTGCGTCATCACATATTCATTCACAATTTCTCTCCATTTATTTCTGTCACGCACAGCCACTCTTCCTTGCTCAACAGACATCCCTCTCGCATCCAGCGCTCTCTTCACACTGTCCATCCATCCTATTCGTGGTCTTCCTCTCAGCCTTACACCTCTCACATCAGATCTAGTTATCTTTCTCATCAATCGCTCATTATCCAACTGCAGTTCTCCTTCGCACTTCATCATTTCGCACCCGATCCATACGCGTCACTCCACACATACTCCTCACACCTCATCTCCATTACATTCAAACTTTTCCTCTCTGCTACACCCATATTCCATGTTTCAGCCCCATATAACGCAGTCGGTACCACAACACCCTCATACAGCCTTCTCTTTACATCCATTCTAAGCAAACGACATTTAAACACTTTTTTCATTCCTCCCAGCACCTTTCCTACTTCATTTATTCTAAACTTCACTTCTGCATCTATTCTTCCATCCACAGCAACATGTGACCCTAGATATTTAAAACAATCTACCTCCTCAAGCAACTCACCATTCAAAACTATATTCATCCCCCTACCATCTATCAACCTCGTACACTTCATCACTTTACTCTTATTCTCATTTACTTTCAATTTCCTCCTTTCACACACCCTTCCAAACTCCTCTGCCAACTGTCTCAATCTCTCCTCTGAATCAGTCACCAGTGCAGTATCATCTGCAAACAGCAGCTGCTTCAGATTTCACTCTCCACCATCAACATTCACCAGACTCAGACCTCCACCTAAAACTCTTGCATTCACCTCCCTTACAACACCATCCATGTAAATATTAAACAACGAAGGTGACATCACACATCCCTGTAGTAGCCCCACTCTCACGGGAAACCAATCACTCACAGCATTTCCCACTCTTACACACGCTCTACTATTTACATAAAAACTTTTTACCCCTTTTAGTAACCTACCATCAAGTCCATACAATCTTAAAGCGGTCCACAAAGCCTCCCTATCAATTCTATCATACGCTTTCTCTAAATCCATAAATGCCCAAAACACATCCTTGCCTTTCGCTAAATACTTTTCACACACTTGTCTCACCGCAAACACCTGATCAATGCATCCCCTCCCTCTCCTAAAGCCACACTGCTCATCACCAATCACTCCCTCTGTACCCTCTCTAACTCTCATAATTAACACTCTCCCATACACCTTACCTACAACACTCAACAGACTTATACCCCTAAAGCTAGTACATTCATACTTATCACCCTTGCCTTTATACAACGGGACCACACAAGCACTTGCCCAGTCAATTGGCACCATACCTTTCTCAAAGCACACATTCAACAATCTTACTAACCAGTGAACAATAGTCACTCCACCACCCTTCAGGCATTCCACAGCACACCCATCCATACTTGCAGCTTTCCCTGTTTTCATCTCCTTTACTGTCTTCTCCACTTCCTCCTTCGTGATCAAAGAATCATTCAACTCTCCCAACACATTTATTCCTTGCACCCTTCCATCCGCCACAATCTCAGCCACTCTTTCCTCCTCTACATTTAACAATCTTTCAAAATACTCTGCCCATCTCTTCCTTACTGCATCCATCTCAATTAACATCCTTCCATCCTCTGCTTTTACTCGTTCTTCCTTCCCAGACTCTCCCTTTTGCACCCTTTTCACCTCCTTCCAAAACATTTTCTTATTCTGTTGAAAATTCTCTGTCAGCCGCCTACCCCACCTCTCATCTGCTGCCACTTTAGCATCACGCACAGCCCTTCTCGCTCTATTCCTCTTCTCCTTATACCTTTCATATACCATCTCATCCTTCCTCTGCAGCCACACTTCATATGCACGTCTCTTCTCAGCCACAGCCATACTTACTTCCTCGCACTACCATTCACTTCCTTTTCTTACACCACCACCCACACGTCTCACACCACACACCTCTTCTGCATGCCCCACCACAGCACTCTTAAACAACTGCCACTCCTCCACGCTGCCATTTTCCCGATCTTTCACTGCGTTCCACTCATGTTTCAATTTCTCCTGATATTCTATCTTTTTCTCTCTTTTATCCAACTCACTGACTTTCAAAACCTCCCTGTCACACCTAACCCTCCTAGCTCTCACCCATCTCTTACCTACTCTTAACTTTCCCTCCACCAGGTAGTGGTCAGACATACCTCCACCCTCCCCTCTCAGAACTCTCACATCCAACAATCTTCCTATTACATTCCTAGACACAACCACATAGTCCATCAAAGCTCTATCAACAACTCTTCCACCCTCCTGTCTCACCCATGTATACTTATAAATATCTTTCTTCTCAAACAGCGTATTCCCAATCACCATCTCTCGCTCAGCACACATCGCTATCATTCGTTCCCCATTTTCATTTCTTCCAGGCACACCATGCATACCAACTACGCCTTCAACTGCTACATTTCCCACTCTAGCATTCAAATCTCCCATCATTACCACATTCACATTCGCTTCAAAACTCTGCAGACACTCATCAACATCATTCCAGAAAGACTCCCTCTCTTCTTCATCCCTTTCACTACCAGGCCCATATGCACTCACAAACACCCACAACTCACGTTCAAATTTCCCTTTCACCCACATCAGTCTCGATGACACCTCCTTCCATTCAGTCACACATTGCTGTACTTCCGGACTCACTAACAAGGCCACACCTTCTCTTGCCCTTCCTCTATCAACACCTGACAATCTTCCATTCACACTTCCAAACATAGACTCCCCCTTCCCTTTCATCTTCGTTTCACTCAAAGCTAACACATCCAACTTTCTTCTCACAAACATTCTCCCAATCTCCTCCCTTTTAGCCTCAATCGTACTACATCCACGCACATTCATAGACCCAATCTTCAGGGTACGGGGATAACTCCATCCCCCATCCCTTTCTCTGGCCTGTCTCTTTTTAGGAACTAAAAAACAGAGGAGGGGGTCCCTAGTCCCCTCACCTCGCCCCTTTTAGTCGCCTTTTACGACACGCACGGAATACGGTGGCAGTATTCTTCCTAACACAACGTGGCCGCAGAGTAGTAGTACCACCCCATGGTGCGGCCAGGTTGTGTCCCCCCCGCCACAGGGGGGTTTGGAGTTTTATATATATATATATATATATATATATATATATATATATATATATATATATATATATCGATAGATAGATAGATGGATGAGTGTAAAGTGGAGGGAATGTATGAAAATATTCTGAAAAGAAGTAAAGAGAGTTAGACAGGGTTCCAAAGAAGTTAGTTGGGGAGTGAAAGATAAAAATGGTTGATTACTAGTGGAGAAGGGAGAGGTAGTGAGCAGATGGAGAGAAGACTTTAAGGAATTGCTGAACATAGAGAGTAAAAGTAATGCTAGTACAAGTGGCAGGGGAATGGCTGGGAGAAGGAGGGATCTGAGATGAGAGGAAGAAACCAGTAGGATGGAAGTTGTGGAAACAACGAAGATAGTTAAAATGGGGAAAGCCCCAGGAGATGATGATGTGTGTAGTGAAATGCTGAAGCATGGGGGAGAGACAGTAGTAGAATGGATGTGGAAGATGTGCAATTTGGCCTGGGAGGAAGGTAGAGTCCCGGGGGACTGGAAGTCAAGTATAATTATTCCATAGTACAAAGTAAAAGGGGAAAAACAAGTGTGTGGTAATCATAGGGGCATTTGTCTTCTTAGTGTAATAGGAAAAGTATATGGCAGGATACTTATTGACAGAGTTAGGGAAATAAATGAGGAGTTAGTTGGAGAAGAACAAGGAGGTTTTAGGAATGGAAGAGGTTGTCTATATCAGATAATCTCTCTTAGATCTTTGGTGGAAAAGTTACTAGAGAAGGGAAAGAAGTTGCATGCGGCCTTCATGGATTTAGAGAAAGCATATGACAGGGTGGATAGACAAGGATTGTAGAAAGTATTAAGAATATATGGAGTAAATGGGATGTAGCTGAATGCGATGAAGAGCATGTATGAGAGGGCTAAGGCTGCAGTGCGTGTGCATACAGTAGTGCACTGAGTGAATTTTTCTATTTGAAGGTTGAATTGAAGCATGGTGTGTCATGCCTCCATGGTTGTTCAGTCTGTATATGGATGGGGTTGTAAAAGAGATACAAGGTAGAGCAGTGGATGTTGAAGCAGCCCTAGAGTGAGAGGGCAGTGTTTGGAAACTCCCTGTACTGTTGTTTGCAGATGATACTGTGTTGTTAAATGAAGACGAAGGGGAGCTGCGAGGCTTCGTGGATGAGTTTGGGAAACAGTGTAAGAAACGGAATCTAAAGGTGAATGTAAGAAAGCGTAAAGTTATGATCTTCGAGAGAAATGAAGTCAGTGAATGTACAGTGAGGTTGGATGAGAAGGAAATAGGAAATGTGAGTGTGTTTCAGTACTTGGGTAGTGTGATGAGCAAGGATGAAAGCTTAGAGGGTGAAGTGTTTGAAAGGATACAACAAGGAAGAAAGGTTCTGGTTCCTTGAAAGCTGTGATAAGAAACAGGGAAGTGAGCATGGATGTGAAAAAGTTACTACATGGGAGTATTGTATTACCAGCTCAAACGTATGAAAGTAAAGCTTGGACCTTGTTGAAGGGATAGAAGTCAAGAGTGAGAGCAGTGGAAATGAGTTATTTGAGAGAAGCATGTGGAGTTACATGGAGAGACAGACTGACAAATGAGGAAGTGAAGGAGCATTGTGGTGTGGATGTGGATGTGATAGGAAGCATTATGAGAAACACACTGAGGTGGTTTGGCCATGTGGAGAGGATGGAGATTGAGAGACTTACGAAGAGAGTGTATGTGAGTGAGGAGGAAAGGGGGAGAGGGAGGGGGAGGACGAGAGTGAGAAGGAGGGATGGAGTTGAGAGGTATATGAAACAGGAGGGTGTGAGCTGGGAGCTGGGCAATGAAATAGCGTGGGAGAGGACGACATGGAGGCGATTTGTTTGTGGCTACCCCTTACGGGATGAAGGCGTCTGGCAATATATATATATATATATATATATATATATATATATATATATATATATATATATATATATATATATATATATATATATATATATATATATATATGTTAAAAACAGTAAAATGGCTTCAGAAAATCAGGTCATGGAGTCCCTAGGGGGAGGGCGACCATAAATTCCCACACCATCCACCCCTCTCCCGCTGACGACTCGGAGAGATGACTGGAACCACTGTCTGACTCACTTCTTCTTCATTTCTGCAACATTCGCGGCTTTTCCTCTAACTTTCTCTCTGTCTAACACCACCTCTCCTGCTCTAAACCTCAGTCTTCTTGACTGAGAATCAGCTGTCTTAGGTAACTGAAAGCAAAACCTTTTCTCTTTCCTCCTACTTTCTCCATACTCATTTCAAAGCCAAAGGTGGGTGTTGTGTATACGTAAGCAACGATTTATCTTGCTCTCGTGATCCTGAACTTGATTTTTCTGAATTCTCTACTCTCTGGCTTCGGCTTTCTTGTCATTCTCTGACTAAATATATCTGTGCTGTTTACTTATCCCCTAATCCTACTGGCTGTCGAAAATTCTTCGACTATCTTACTTCAACGCTGGAACACATTCTATCCATTTTTCCTTTCTCTCAAATATCCATTCTAGGAGATTTCAATGTTCACTACCACCTTTAGCTCTCCTGTCCTTTCACTGATCCGCCTGGTGAACAAGCCTACATCTTTTCTATCCTTAATGACCTAGAGAAGCTTGTACAGCACCCTACCCGTATCCCTGACCGCCTTGGAGAGATCTCTAACATACTTGACCTCTTCCTTACAACTAACCCTTCTGCTTACACTGTTAACCTTTTCTCTCCTTTGGACTCTTTCGATCACAACCTAATTATTTTAACCTGTCCTATCGCTCCGGTACGGCCTGTGAACCCTCCAAAGAAACATCATATGTGGCACTTTGGAGCTCCAGATTGAGAGGCCCTCAGGCAGTATTTCTTTGATTTTCCATGGAATGATTACTGCTTCCATGGCCGGGAGCCATCTGAGTGTGCCTTGCGCATCACAGAGGTTATTCTCTCGGGCATGGAAGCATACATTCCTTTCTCATATCCTTTGACTAATGCAACAAAGCCTTAGTTTAATCACGCTTGTTCTAATGCTGTCTGCAACAAGGAGAGGACCTATAAAACGTACCAGAGCCAACCCACCCCTGAATCACATCTTGTTGATGTTTCTGCCCAAAATCGTGCAAAGTCTGTTCTTCACTCTGCTAAAAATAATTGCATTCGTACTAAGTGCTCTCAACTCTCTAACTCGAATTCTTCCCGCTCTTTCTGGCATCTTGCCAAAAACCTTTCTAACAACTTTACCTCATTATCCTTCCATCCTCTTTTCTATTCTGATGGCTCTTAGCTGTTTCATCTACTGATAAAGCAGATCTTTTCACTCAGACTTTCTCCTCTAATTCCACCTTAGACGATTCTGGTCCTTTTCCTCCATCACTTCCCCCCTCTGACTTCCTCAGGGCTAACATTAAAATTTCTTCAGCTGATGTATTTTCTGCCATCACTGGCCTCAATACTAACAAGGCATAAGGGCCTGATGGAGTCCCTCCTATTGTCTTCAAGAACTGTGCTTCACTGCTTACACCCTGCCTAGGTAAACTCTACCACCTTTCTCTATCAACATGTACCTTTCCTTCTTGCTGGAAGTTTGCTCTCATTCAGCCAGTCCCAAAGAAGGGTGACTGCTCCCAACCATTTAACTATCTTCCAATTGCTTTAACATTCTGTGTCTCAAAAATTTCAAGTCAATTCTTATCAGAAAACTTTTAAAGCATCTTTCCTATCACAACCTTCTTTCTGAACATCATTATGGGTTCCGTCAGGGATGCTCCACTGGCGATCTTCTCACCTACCTTTCAGACTCCTAGTCGTCCTTCTTTCGGGACTTTGGCAAAAGCTTTGCCATTGCAATTGACATCTCAAAGGCTTTTGATCGAGTCTGGCATTAATCTTTAATTTCCAAACTCCCCTTTTACGGTTTCTATCCTTCTATCTGTGGCTTCATCTATAGCTTCCTTTTTGGTCGTTCTATAGCTGCTGTTGTAGACGGCCATCGTTCTTCTCCTAGATCTATCAACACTGGTGTTCCTCAGGGTTGTGTCCTATCTCAGACTCTCTTCCTTTTGTTCATCAATGACTTTCTAAGATGTACATTTAACCATATCCACTCGTATGCTGATGATTCCATCCTTCACCTTTCCACCGGTTCCCGCAACGTCCAAATCAGTTGTTACTTCAACAAACAAGGGATGAGGCTATGGCACACCAAATGTTTGACTTGGCTAGTATCTCTGACTGGGGTAAAAATAATCTTGTTTTTAATGCATCAAAAACTCAGTTTTTACACCTCTTAAAGCGACACAATCTTCCATAGGAGTACTCTCTAAAGATTAATAATATCCAGCTCAGTCCTGCATCTTCCTTAAACATGCTTGGGGTTTCATTCACTCGGGACTTACCTTGGAAAAGTCATATTGCATCTCTTGTAACAGCTGCTTCCAAGAGATTCAGTGTGCTAAGCTGACTCCGTACCCTCTTTACCCCTTCACACTTGTTGGCCATATACACGGGTTTTATTCGTCCCTGTTTAGAGTACAACTCTTATGTGTGGGGATGCTCCCCACATACAGTTCTTCTCAATAGGGTCGAGTCAAAGGCTTTTCGTCTCATCAACTCACCTCCTCTTACTGGCTCCCTTGAACTCTGTCTCTTTGCCGTGCTGATGCATCTTTATCTCTTTTCTATCGTTACATCAGTGATCACTGCTCCTCCGAAATATCTGCTTGCATCTCTCCACCTCTACGACGGGTGCGTAGCACCCTTCTAGCAACAAACTCTCATCCCTCTTCTATCTAGCTCTCTCATGCAAAAGTTAACCGTTACTCCCAGTCCTTCATTTATGCAACGGGTCAACTCTGGAACACTCTC
The DNA here is from genome assembly GCF_032717465.1 of Coenobita brevimanus. Taxonomy (NCBI): domain Eukaryota; kingdom Metazoa; phylum Arthropoda; class Malacostraca; order Decapoda; family Coenobitidae; genus Coenobita; species Coenobita brevimanus. The sequence goes on along the minus strand of NC_137033.1, from coordinate 36,649,559 downwards.
CCTGTCTGTATTTCCTACTTCCTATGATCACCAGTCTTTCAAACGCAGTGTCCAGGCATCTCGAAATAAACGGATCTTGACTTTGCCTCTATTTTGTATTGTTTTTTTTTTTTCTTGGAAGGAACGGTTTTGCAGACTCCTGGCTTTTGTTCCTTCTCTCGCATAATATATATATATATATATATATATATATATATATATATATATATATATATATATATATATATATAGATAGATAGATAGATAGATATAGGTATAGATAGATAGATAGATAGACAGATAGATAGATAGAAATAGATATATATACATATATTTACAGTATATATATATATCTATCTATCTATATACCTAGACTGCTTCCCCCAAGGAAAGGGAGGTAGCCGAGACAGGACGACACACTCCCCATTTACTCATCCATTCAAACACATTCATTCGCATCTTAGCCCCAACGGGGAGAACGGACAGATCCTCACCGCACCACACTGCACAAGGGTCAACTGCACAATGCAATCAGTGACATCCGCAGCAGGGCCCGACAGCAGAACTGGTTTACCCCTGCCACATCATAACAGACTCATCCCCTTACCCGCACCTGACCTGAAATAGCTGAGCAGACCAAATGCGGGAGAATATCCCCTCAGGGCTGCGTCATCACTTATTCATTCACAATTTCTCTCCATTTATTTCTGTCATGCATAGCCACTCTTCCTTGCTCAACAGACATCCCTCTCGCATCCAGCGCTCTCTTCACACTGTCCATCCATCCTATTCGTGGTCTTCCTCTTAGCCTTACACCTCTCACAGCAGATCTAGTTATCTTTTTCACCAATCACTCATTATCCATTCTCTCCATATGCCCAAACCATCGCAACACCCTCTGCTCAACTCTACCAGCCATCTCCCAAACAACTCCAGTTCTCCTTCGCACTTCATCATTCCGCACTCGATCCATACGCGTCACTCCACACATACTCCCCAGACACCTCATCTCCATTACATTCAAACTTTTCCTTTCTGCTACACCCATATTCCATGTTTCAGCCCCATATAATGCAGTCGGTACCACAACACCCTCATACAGCCTTCTCTTTACATCCATTCTAAGCGAATGACATCTAAACACTTTTTTCATTCCTCCCAGCCCCTTTCCTACTTCATTTATTCTAAACTTCACTTCTGCATCTATTCTTCCATCCACAGCAACATGTGACCCTAGATATTTAAAACACTCTACCTCCTCAAGCAACTCGCCTTTCAAAACTATATTCATCCCCCTACCATCTACCAACCTTGTACACTTCATCACTTTACTCTTATTCTCATTTACTTTCAATTTCCTCCTTTCACACACCCTTCCAATCTCCTCTACCAACTGTCTCAATCTCTCCTCTGAATCAGCCACCAGTGCAGTATCATCTGCAAACAGCAGCTGCTTCAGATTCCACTCTCCACCATCAACATTCAACAGACTCAGACCTCCACCTAAAACTCTTGCATTCACCTCCGTTACAACACCATCCATGAAAATATTAAACAACCAAGGCGACACCACACATCCCTGTCGCAGCACCACTCTCTCAGGAAACCAATCACTCACAGCATTTCCCACTCTTACACATGCTCTACTATTTACATAAAAACTTTTCATCCCTTTTAGTAACCTACCATCAAGTCCATACAATCTTAAAACAGTACACAAAGCCTCCCTATCAATTCTATCATACGCTTTCTCTAAATCCATAAATGCCCAAAACACATCCTTGCCTTTCGCTAAATACTTTTCACACACTTGTCTCACCGCAAACACCTGATCCACGCATCCCCTCCCTCTCCTAAAGCCACACTGCTCATCACCAATCACTCCCTCTGTACCCTCTCTAACTCTCATAATTAACACTCTACCATACACCTTACCTTCAACACTCAACAAACTTATAACCCTAAAGCTAGTACATTCATACTTATCACCCTTGCCTTTATACAAGGGGACCACACAAGCACTTGCCCAGTCAACTGGCACCATACCTTTCACAAAGCACACATTCAACAATCTTACTAACCAGTGAACAATAGTCACTCCACCACCCTTCAGGCATTCCACAGCACACCCATCCATACCTGCAGCTTTCCCTGTTTTCATCTCCTTTACTGCCTTCTCCATTTCCTCCTTCGTGATCAAAGAATTATTCAACTCTCCCAACACATTTATTCCTTGCACCCTTCCATCCGCCACAATCTCAGCCACTCTTTCCTCCTCTACATTTAACAATCTTTCAAAATACTCTGCCCATCTCTTCCTTACTGCATCCATCTCAGTTAACATCCTTCCATCCTCTGCTTTTACTCGTTCTTCCTTCCCAGACTCTCCCTTTCGCACCCTTTTCACCTCCTTCCAAAACATTTTCTTATTCTGTTGAAAATTCTCTGTCAGCCGCCTACCCCACCTCTCATCTGCTGCCACTTTAGCATCACGCACAGCCCTTCTCACCCTATTCCTCTTTTCCTTATACCTCTCATATGACATCTCATCCTTCCTCTGCAGCCACACTTCATATGCACAGCTCTTCTCAGCCACAGCCATACTTACTTCCTCACACCACCATTCACTTCCTTTTCA
>NC_137033.1:36540770-36645770 GCF_032717465.1 Coenobita brevimanus | reverse complement strand
CACACACACACACACACACACACACACACACACACACACACACACACACACACACACACACACACAGTCTTATCGCTAACCTCATACAGCACAGAAATACTCCCAACCCATGTTTACATAGTAAACATGGTATCAACAGTGGTGTTTCTCAGGGCTCTGCCCTACCACCAACTCCTTTTTATTCACCATCTAAGCTGTACCTCTAACCCCATCCACTCTTACGCTGATGATTCCACCTTTCACCTTTCCATTCGGTTCCCGCACCGTCCATCTCAGTACCTACTTCAACAAACAAGGGATGAGGCTATGGCACGCCTAATGTCTGACTTGGCTTGTATCTCTAACTGAGGTAAAAATAATCTTGTTTTTAATGCATCAAAGGCTCAATTCTTACACCTATCAACCCGACAAAATCTTTCACAGGAGTACCCATTAATAATAAATAATATCCAGCTTAACCCTGCATCATCCTTGAAATACGGTTGGGGTTTCATTCTCTCGAGTCTTATCTTGGAAAGATCATAATATTACATCTCTTGTAAAATCTGTTTTCAAGAGATTAAGTGTGCTAAGCCGACTCCGTACCTTCTTTACCCCTGCAAAGTTGTTGACTTTATACACAGGTTTTATTTTCCCCTGTGTAGAGTACAACTCTCATGTGTGGAAAGGCTCCCCACATACAGCTCTTCTCAATAGGGTGAAGTCAAAGGCTTTAAGTCTTATTAAGTCTCCTCCTCTTACGGGCTCCCTTCAACCTCTGTCTCTTCGTCGCACTGTTGCATCATTATCTCATTTCTATCGCTACTTCAGTGGTCACAGCCCCTATGAACTGTCTGCTTGCATCCCTCCACCTCTACGACGGGCGCGTAGCACCCGTCTAGCAACAAACTTTTATCATTTTTTAGTCCAGTTCTTTAATGAAAGAGTTAACCGTTACCCTCAGTCCTTCATTTATGCAACAGGTCAGCTCTGGAACTGTCTCCCTCTGACTGTATTTCCTATTTCCCATGATCTCCAGGATTTCAAACGCAGTGTGTCCAGGCATCTTGAAATGAACGGATCTTGAATTTGGGTCTCTTCTGTAATTTTTTTTTTTCTCGAAAGAAACGGTTTGTGGGCTTTTAGCCTTTGGTTCCTTCTTTCTTGCCTAAAAAAAAAAAAAAAGGCCATTTTCTCTATTGACTGCTGGAACTCCTCATAGTCAAATAAAATCGTTTGGATGTGGTTTTCATCGCCATCATTTCATCACAATTCATGTCATTACTTGTATTTTCATCAGTATTATAGCCAGCATCACTAGAGTTATATATCATCTACTCTGCATTGTCGTGTTGTCATTACCATCAGTATCATTTTCTTTACGATTATCATCATTATTATTGCCATTTTATCATTATCAATTTCCTCCTCCTCCTCCTCCTAAGCCTTTTTTCCACGGTTATAAATGGAGTGGTTAAAATTCAGAAAAGAAAATGAAAGCAGAGAAGTATAAAGGCTATCATCAGAGTTCCCAGTGATATGGGGTATACATCCAGTCAATCATTCCAAACCTCGAATTCCTTCTTTTTCCAATAAATTACTGTACGTAATTGTGGCTGTAGCACCAAACTGTTCATCGAAATAGCTCTGAACCATTCGGCTATTTTGTCTCAGAAGAAATTCCTCTGATATTAGCCTGGACGGAAAGGCGAAAGCCATTAATAGCAACGAAAGTGTTAATTAAGCCGTTTTTAATCCACTGAACCCTGGGACATCTTTTTAATTTATATTTTTGAGATTTCCTGGCTCGGTTTTTTTCAACTTATAATAGACTTTTAGAACTGAAGCTCTTATTTAAATATCTTTATTCATCGCTTACAGATGATGATAATGTAGAAGATGAGCATGATCGTTTATCATGATGACCATGGTCACTACCATGGTACATTCTTTAGTGGTGAGATGCCATATCGTAAGTTGGAATATCGCTGTGGCCTCACTCATCACTCGCACTAACATTTCGTTACGAGGTCTCCCTTAATATTTTAGTTTTGACTTCCTTATACCATTTCATTCAACTTTAAGGAGGTAGAGGGGGGGTTCTTGTAACAAAGGAGTTAATGAAAGACAACAGAGCAGATAAGGGTCTTGTTAAAACCTGAAGTCTTCAAACATAGCACAGTGAACAAGCCAAAAAACAATGATTTTGTCTGTCACCCCCACTACCCGACAGCACAGGCAAATTGTGAAAACTATTTCCGCCAGAAGTAGATATGTGCGTGGCGGTATATGGCACTTTCACATATAGTTGTTCTTGTTAAAAAGCAGAGGAATTTACCAGAGAACGTATAGTGCTGGTTGAAAGTGGCTTATGTATATATATATATATATATATATATATATATATATATATATATATATATATATATATATATATATATATATATATATATATATATATATATATATATATATATATATATATATATATATATAAGTAGCCTCTGTGGTACAGTGGTAAAGTGTGAGATTTCGTACACTGAAGAACGAGGGTTCGCACACCGCCAGGGTAATAAATTTTGGGAGCGTTCTTCTGGCCACGTATCGCATTGGCGGACATAAGGGGTGCTGTGGCTGAACCAGTGTTGCATACTATAAAGTATGCTTGCACCTAGTCGGCTTGCGCGTGTGATTACACATGGTTCACAGACTACACACACATCCAAAGCCACTCCAACACAACAATTACACTTACAAGCACTTCTCACCCTACATACGATCTCTACTAGACAGCCTAAGCCACTTGGTAGAGATACATTGGCTGTATCGTCCCCACTTCGGTCGGGATAGGCCGGTCCTGTAGTGGACACTGAAACGGTTGAGATGAGATGATATATATATATATATATATATATATATATATATATATATATATATATATATATATATATATATACAGAGAGAGAAATCTTCATCTTAATATCTTCTTCCTATAGTGTCGTTATAAGAGAACCAAAGTTTTGTATAAATAAAAGACTACTGAGGTAGAGTATAAATAAGTAAATAAATATAACCAAGCATGGAGGAGATGCTAGGAACATGGGAGACTGGCTTGGAAGGAACGAGTAAAATGGAGGAAAGGAGAGTAGTGAAGTCCTAAAAGAAAGTGTAAGAAGACGCAATGAGAGGGAAAGGTACAGGATAATAATCTAAGAAAATCAGAGGACGCAGATAGGAATAAACGACAGATGGGATCACTCCAATAGGAGAGATTCGATATAGGAATAAAGTATAAATCCATATTACGGATAAACAAACAATAATAATGACGGAAAGGAATAATGTGAAAGTTGCTGACGTTAGAAGGGGGAAAGAGAACGAGAAGTAAAAGTTGATAAAGAAGCGGGGTTGGAAAGTCACGACTGGGTACAACGGATGAGGAAAAGATAGACGAGGAAAAAAATGAAACAGCAACGGAAGAAATGAAATCAATCAATAAAAAAAATACTAATGCTTAAACCTTAGAACGTTTCCTAGTGCAGAATAAAGTCGTCTTGAGCAAGAAAGAGTAAAACAGATATATGTAAGCCGGGATGTAAGGGGTAAGGAAGAAGCTGATTCGGTGTGAGTGAAAGCGTGAGTTAGCAAGTTACTGTGAGAGTGTAAAAGAAATCCGAAGTTGAGTGAATTAAGACAAACGTGAGACAGGAGGAACCGAAGACCAAGGTAGAGGGAAACAGAGACGATAGAGGAGAATGATGAAGCAAACAGGCTACGGTAAAAGAGCTCTCCGTACACCTGAGAGAGAGAGTGAGAGAGAGAGAGAGAGAGAGAGAGTGTTTTGTTTCGATGTTAACAAACTTACCGAAAAAGATTAGTATTGTATCTACCAAGGACTGACCTATTACTTTTGAGAACAACAGGTTGGAGGTCAGGGTAATATGACAAGGTCATCTTGAACAGACTCGAGCCGATCTTAACTAATTTTAGTGGCACGGTTCAGATTAAGACCTTAACAACTGAAATCGACTTTTAGAACGATCAGCCAAAGATCAAGAACGCAGGGCAAGATCGTAGTTCGACCCGTGTGTGTGTATGTGTGTGGGCAAAACAACTAACACACCTTTTCTAGATCCACCAATCTTGGAAGGGATGAGGGCAGCCTGGAAGTTATCGTATTATTTCTTAACACAATCTGCTAAAGGTTAATGTGAAATGCCGAGGTCTAGTTGAACTGTTTTTATCTGATTAAAACCAAACTTGGTGAATGGGTTGGTTGGCACAAGCATGAAAAAAAAAAAAAAATTATTTTGAGAGCAGTCAGTCGAAGATCAAGTTCACAGGACAAGGTAAATGTGCCATCGTCAACATAAACAGTTTTGGTTCAATTTAAACCAAGTTTACTGGGAGGGTTTAGGATTTTGGCAAAGCAGGAACGTCTTCGACTTTGTGAACAGTCAAACGTCAAGGTCACGGGGTAAAGTAAAAGTTGGACCTGAATGTGTCTGTATGCAAACTAAAACATCTAAGTTTGGACCATACTTGATGGATCGACTGAAGTTCAGGCAGGAATTAAGTATTCCAGTTTTGATAACCATCAGTCAAGGAAGAGTTACTAGAGAAGGACTGCCAGAGGACTCTCCCAAATTATATGAAATCGTCTGACTTTAGCAAAAGAAAAAGAAAAAACGCTTCCTGTAGTGAAGGATTTTTTAATATTAAAAGGTTTAGTGCAGCGGCCAGAATTAAGCAGGGAGGCACCTGAACAGTGTCTCATAACATGCCAAGTGATGTAATGATGGTGAGAGGAAAATACTGATAAGGCGAGATACGCTGGTGTGGACTCGTGGTGCGGTAGTGGGGTTTGAGGAAGGAGGAAGTGTTGTGGTATTGTGTGGCGATGTGGTAGTGGTGTTTTGTTTGTGTGTGGTAATGTGGTAGTGTGGTGGTGAGTGTTAGACAGGAGCCAGGTAAGATGACTAGCTGGTCTGGAGGGAAGTTGGCGAGTAACTGTGTACCTTGTTTATGATGAGGTTTAAATTAGATTTCCATCTAGCTGGTAAAAAGAGAGGGAAGTTCTGCTGTCTGAGATTCTGTTCATGTTTCTCTTCCACTTTGTTCTTATTACCAACCAAGATCTTCCACTGTCTCAACAGGTTTTGAGTATTCCCTTTCTTTATTATTGAAAAGTCCTGAATCATCAGTTTATCTGATCTTAATTTGGTAACAACCTTTTTAGTGGAGACTGAGTTACTGACAGAAATACAGACTCGTTTTAATTTCATACGTGTCTTTAAATTTTGCAAGACGTTGGCGATTGAAATGCTTGCACCTGACATTTGTACGGAGAACTGGGCTTAAATTAATGCCTATCGCTCTGCAATAAATCTTTAACTTCATCTCCAAAAGACGACCCGCAGTAGTCACCTTGCACCTAGATCCCCACTTCCACTACTGGATGAACAGGGACAATGGAGTAGCAAACAGTCCACCAATGTGACAGGCCTAAGAGCAAGCAAACTACTATAGTCATTATATTTACAGCCCTTTCAATACCTTAACAAGTTTTATGCCACAGGAAGGTCCAAGTCGGTTCAAAACTACGGTATCCTCACAGAAATCCCGATATCAGTTATTGGTATTGAGGTACTGTAAACCATCCCGTTTAATGTTACTGACCTTGTAAAACAACACACCCTGATGTAGTCTGGCTGGTTATTTATATCTGTTCTTCACACCATTATGGTTTGGTATGTGTATATGGGAAAAAAAATTGCAATCCCTTCACTGAAATAAGTAACAAGGCATTGAGCATCATAATTTTTGGAGCCTAATCTCTCTCTCTCTCTCTCTCTCTCTCTGTATCTATCTATCTAACTATCTATCTATCTATCTATCTCTATCTATCTATCTATCTATCTATCTATATATATATATATATCTATATCTATATATCTATCTATCTATCTATCTATCTATATATATATATATATATATATATATATATATATATATATATATATATATGTATATCTATATATATATATATAATTTATATTTATATATGTATATCTCTATCTATCTATCATCCAATCCTACATTGCCCCATGAGGAGCGTAGGAGCCCGGGGCTAGGCAGTTGGTCCCATTTAAGATGAGAGTGACCGCCCTCATTCATCCCTGAGTGGCATTATACGAGCAATCAACCCCAACCACCCCTTAGATATAAACCTTCACCGGCTCAATCAGATTCGAGCGCAATAATTACCCACCAAACTACCAAATTTGGTTATATGGTTACCACCCAGCGTAGTAAATGGTTTCCTGGTGTACAGGAAACCATTTGGCTTGTCACTCCGTGTAGAGTCACCCACAGGCAGAAGGAACAGAAAAGAATGAAGGAAAGAAAGACAGAGGAGGGAGTGTAAAGTTGCCCATAGGCAGAAGGACAAGGAAAGAGTGAACAAAAGGAAGACAGAAGAGGATGGAAGGAAAGAGGGATGGAGGAGAGGAAAGGGCAGACACCCGAGAGCAGCACTACATCGAGTGAGTGGATGGTGAGCGCCCCCACCTACCACAACATTATATATATATATACACACACACACACACACACACACACACACACACACACACACAAGAACTGGATCTCTTTAGAGTTAAAAAAATATTATCTTAACCTACATACGAGTGGTAAATACACACACACACACACACACACACACACACACACACACACACACACACACACACACACACACACACACACACACACACAAAAGGAGAACACTGCATGAAAATGTCTGAAATAACAATAGGCTACACAACTTACGTGCTTAATAACGAAGCAACCGTACCTGAGCGGTGTCTTGGAGTTTACTGAACCCCGTGGATTATGAATCTAGCTACTGTATATACCATCATATTATTAAGTTGCCAACTCGTGTTTTTTTCGATTGCACAGAGAGTAACTGAGGTACTTAGCGAGTCACAATTATTATTTTTTTCTTTTACCACACGAACACAAGCGAATGCAAAACCACTCTTAACAATAATTGTAAATTAACCTATTTTTTACTACGTTACCTAACCTATTTATTAAGGTTTGGTCTTAGTCTCTTAATGAAGTATTTCTCCCCAGTGAATGCCTCTGTTTTGTCACAAAACTTAGCCAGGGTTTTGAAATCCTCACTGAAAGAGATGCTCTGAATCTAGAGAATGATTCCTTATTGCTGAAAATGCATCCTTGTTAGAAACTGTCCTGTACGTATGCATTCCCCCATATCTATCTATCTACAGTATCTATCTATTGCCAGACGCCTTAATCCAGTAGGAGGTGGCCACAAACAAATGGTCTCCATGTCGCCCTGTCCCCCGCTATTTCACGACCCTGCTCCCAGCTCACCCTCTCTCTCATATACCTCTCCACTCCATCCCTCCATCTCATCCTTGGCCTCCTCCTCCCACTCCTCCCCCCCCTCCACCTCACTCACATAAACTTTCCTTGTCAGTCTCTCACTCTCCATCCTCTCCACATGGCCAAACACCCTCAAAGTGTTTCTCCTAACGCTTCCTATTATATCCACATCCACAACGACTCTTAACTTCCTCATTTGTCAGTCTGTCTCTCCATTTGACTCCACATGCTCCTCTCAGATAACTAATTTCCACTGCTCTCACTCTTGACATCTGTCCTTCCAACAAGGGCCAAGTTTCCAGCAACATGTTCCAATATTCTAGACCGGAATGCTCTAGAAGTGCCGATGTACCTTGCAGGGCAACAAGGACAGGTGAACTGATATACAATATTGGAACACATATTATCTGGGATTTTGTCATTCACATGAAAAAATGATTTAATTTTGTGGTCATTTGTGAAATGGAGTAAGACGGTTCGAAATATTGGTAATCAATTAAGTTGGTTTCTTTCATCGGTCTCGTGTTCCTGTTTATTTTCAAGATTCGATACCCTGGTGACCAACCTGCTACAGATATTGTGTTCAGTATATATATATATATATATATATATATATATATATATATATATATATATATATCCTATGTCGCCCCACAGAGGAGCGTAGGAACCCGGGGCTAGGCAAGTTGGTCCTGACATTTAAGATGAGAGTGACCAGCCTCACTCATCCCTGAGTGGCATACATGAGCAATCAACCCTAACCATCCCTTGGATATAAACCTTCACCGGCTCAATCCGATTGGAGTGCAATAATTACCCACTAAACCACCAGGCGCCAAAATTTGGTTTTATATATATATATATATATATATATATATCCAATCCTATGTCGCCCCACAGAGGAGCGTAGGAACCCGGGGCTAGGCAAGTTGGTCCTGACATTTAAGATGAGAGTGACCAGCCTCACTCATCCCTGAGTGGCATACATGAGCAATCAACCCTAACCATCCCTTGGATATAAACCTTCACCGGCTCAATCCGATTGGAGTGCAATAATTACCCACTAAACCACCAGGCGCCAAAATTTGGTTTATATATATATATATATATATATATATATATATATATATATATATATATATATATATATATATAAGGTGGTGGCTCAGACACTCCACCAGATCAAGGTGGTGGCTCAGACACTCCACCAGATCCTTTTTCAAAAACCTGCCACTAGGTTCCTTTCTGTCGCCCAGCTCTGATGCCGGGTAGACATCCAAAAAGTAGCCTGTGCTTAATTTCGTTTTAATTTTGACACAAAGTAAAACACCCCAAAACATAGTTTAGTTATCATATTACTCAAGTTGGCATGATATGCTACAAGAAAATTGCAATGTGGGAGCCTTTTCATTATATGTAATGTAAAGTGTCATTTTGTAAACTCAGTTTTCATCAGTTTACTCATCTCTGTAAGTATAACATAGAGACAAAACCTAAGTAATTTTACTAGAACCATCCATAAAGCAAGATAAGTGATTAAAATATTTATCATTCGTTAGTGTCCACAAAAGAAAATAGATATGACGCCGCAGATCTAGCAGCATCTTTCGATATGCTACCTTGCCTGAAATATGACTTTTCGAAACAATACTTGTTGGAGGGAGGTGAGAAGACAGGAAGAAATCAGTAGAATAGAAGTTGTGGAAGCAATGAAGAAAGTTAAATTGGGGAAAGCCCCAGGAATTGGAGTGTATGGTGAAATGCTGAAGCATGGGGGAGAGATAGTGGTAGAATGGATGTGGAAGATGTGCAGATTGGCCTGGGAGGAAGGTAGAGTCCCGGAGGATTGGAAGTCAGGTATAATTATTCCCTTGTACAAAGGAAAAGGGGAAAAAGAAGTGTGTGGTAATCATAGGGGCATTTGTCTTCTTAGTATAATAGGAAAAGTGTATGGTAGGATACTTATTGACAGAGTTAGAGAAAGAACAGAGGAATTAGTTGGAGAAGAACAGGGAGGCTTTAGGAAGGGAAGAGGTTGTGTAGATCAGATATTCATTCTTAGATCTTTAGTTGAAAAGTTTCTAGAGAAGGGAAAGAAGTTGTATGCGGCTTTCATGGATTTGGAGAAAGCTTATGACAGAGTGGATAGACAAGGATTGTGGAAAGTATTAAGAATATATGGAGTAGATGGAAAGTTGTTGAATGCTGTGAAGAGTATGTATGATGGTGCTAAAGCTGCAGTGCGTGTGGATGGTGAACTAAGTGAATTTTTCTCTTTGGAGGTTGGGTTGAAAAAGGGATGTGTCATGTCTCCATGGTTGTTCAATCTGTTCATGGATGGGGTAATAAAAGAGGTACAAGGTAGGGTAGTGGATGTTGGAGTGGCCCTGGTGAGAGAGGATGGTGTTTGGAAACTCCTTGTACTGTTGTTTGCAGATGATACTGTGTTGTTGAGTGAAGACGAAGGGGAGCTGCAAGGCTTGGTGGATGAGTTTGGGAGAGTGTGCAAGAAACGGAATCTAAAGGTGAATGTAGGGAAGAGTAAAGTGATGGTCTTTGAGAGAGGTGAAGTCAGTGAATGTACATGAGCACGTTTAAATACTTGGGTAGTGTGATAAGTAAGGATGGAGGTTTGGAGGGTGAAGTGCTTGAAAGGGTACAGCAGGGAAGAATGGTTGCTAGTTCTTTGAAAGCAGTGATAAGAAACAGGGAAGTGAGCATGGAAGTGAAAAAGTTACTACATGACAGTATTGTGATACCAACTCTAACGTATGGAAGTGAAGCTTGGACATTGTTGGAAGGACACAAGTCAAGAGTGAGAGCAGTGGAATTGAGTTATTTAAGAGGAGCCTGTGGAGTCACATGGAGAGACAGGCTGACGAATGAGGATATAAAGGAGCGTTGTGGTGTGGATGTGGATGTGATAGGAAGTGTTATGAGGAACACACTGAGGTGGTTTGGCCATGTGGAGAGGATGGAGGGTGAAAGATTGACGAAGAGAGTGTATGTGAGTGGGGTGGAGGGGGGAAGGGGGAGGGGGAGGCCGAGGATGAGATGGAGGGATGGGGTGGAGAGGTATATGAGAGAGGGGTGTGTGAGTTGGGAGCAGGGCAGTGAAATGGCGGGGGACAGGACGACGTGGAGGCGATTTGTTTGTGGCCACCCCAAACGGGATTGAGGCGTCTGGCAATAGACCTGTTGGACATCTGGACGATTTTAGTAGCCTAAGTCTAACATGAAGAAATTTGTGTGTGCAGATGCTGATTGGAAATCGGACTCTACGAAAAACGCCAAAAGTTATGCTTATATGGTTGACGTGAAGGGGTGGGCTAGATTCTCGCCTCAAAAAAAAAAAAAAAAAAAAAAAAAAAAAAATGATCCAAGGCGTAGAAAGCTCTGGGAAGACAGGTGCAGGCGACAACTCGGGTGGAGTGCCACGAGAAACCATGCAGTCTGTTCGAGACATTTTCTAGGGTGGGGTGAAAATGGACCATCTTTATCCCATCCTGACCCAGAACTGTTTGCCCACAAGGATTGGTCAATAGAAAGCTTCCAAGATACAAAAAGACAATGTATTACACCAACGCCTACATGCACTAGGCAGTGGTTAAAGTGTCGTACCGTGCTGCCGTGTCGTTTTGATTAATATGGTTATTTCACTGACTAAGCATTTGTTAAGTACATAATTTTCAATGGAACAGCTTATTACTTTAAAGTATGCTAAAACACACACATCAGAAGTCCTGAAGGTAATTTCCTTTTACTAACTGCATGCGATGTTATCAAATATATGTAAAAATACAACACACTACTTTGGTCCCCAAGCCAAGATTCTCTGAAAGCCTGGTTATTCTTTCTTTACAGGTATACATATGCACTTCATTGAACAGGAAAAATATTCCAAAAATTGCAACATTATTATTAACTTAGCATTAAGTACAATTTCATAGGTCTTTAAAACCGCTCAAAATATTTAAGGAAGGTTAGGTGACGCTAGGAAACAGGGTTTGGTCAACTTTGGTGATTCCTCTAACTGGTAAAGAGGTGGCCTGCAGTCCTAACGGACCGCGGTTGAAATCTCAGCTGGGAAATCGAACAGTTCAGGCGTTTATTGTGTCTCCCTGAACAGCTAATGCCTACCCTGACCGCACATAACACGCTGTTGGCTGGTATTCTCTTTACACCTCACTCAAATGTTCTAAAAATCTGTAGATCAGGTTATCATGCCCTATCCATGTCTCTTATAAAGAAAAATGAGACCATTCGTTTAACATTAGTGACAAAAATACTTAAATATACCTGGGCAACTCAGGTTCCCATACACGCAAATCCGCTGCCAGATATAAGCGGCAGTAATTGTGACGGTAAAATGGCTAGTCGTGAATAAAAACTCCACACACAGCTTGGATTTCTGAATAAATTGATTCTGATGGAACTGTAAGACCTAGAACAGAGCCATCTATTACCACCATGGTATTCCACTGCTGAGGACGAATGGTGCCTTACCGTTGCTAAAGATTTTACTACTGTTATCTTGGCAGACCGCCAAATGGTTATAGAGTTTATAACCTACTGTACAGTTTTCTGTAGAGACGTGGCTAGGATATATGAAAGATGAGATAAGCAAGGCTAATTCTGGGGATGAGGGGGTGGTTTCAAGGAAACTTGCAAAGGAGTCTCCCCTCAAAATTTATGCGGGCACTGCAATGGCTAGGGATATCAAATATTTCAGGGTAACTAGTCAGTGTCACTGCCACTCTGGCTACGCCATTGTTTCTTTAAAAGCTAGGTACAATAGCGAGATTTTGTATATGGAACATGCAAAAGTCCCATTGTATTTAACAACTTTTAGTCCTCATTCGTGTTGATTAGCGTTCACACTGACCAGACTTTCTTCAACCACTTTCACTTTTTTAGCGCTAAGATTTGTCAGGGTCCTCATCTCCCCCCTTTTTAGCATTCGGTGCTTAATGATAGTTCCCCTTATTTTTTTGCCCTGTCAACAAAATGTCCTAAAAAGGTAACACTGTATGGTGCTCTTACACTGCTACCTTGCTTCTCAGTTATTCTATGATGGATTTTCCAACTTTAAATATGGTCTCCCACAGCAGTCTCTTCACTTATTGCCAAGGAGCAAGATGTCCTGACCAAGGACATTGATGGGACTTTAAAAATGTGGTGGCCATGCATAATCATGTGGTAGCCCAAGGAATTTGGGTTGGTGGGGGTTTCCCCGTACATCTGGGGTACAGCAGCGTAGCAAGCAGTCTGACCATGGAGGAGAGAGAGAGAGAGAGAGAGAGAGGCTGCACTGAAGAGAATATCTTACATTAATATACAAATTACGATGCCTACATTGTCCAAAAAATAAGTAAATTTTTATTATCCTTTCCTTGTATATGTCTAAGAATGGCTTTACACTTCTATATATGTGACTGAACGAAGGCTTGTTTTCAAACTCGTACATATTGATGTTTTCAGTTCTTTCATGTTAAGTTCCCTTAACACGGAGATTATTAGGTTGAGGGCTCAGTGGGGGACGTATTCGTGGGGGGGGGGGGTCAGCGATTTGTGGAAGCGGCTTCCCCCCCCCCTTTGCTATGTTACTGTTGGAGTGGCCAATGGCCATACATATATCAGGGATGGCCAGGGCCACCCCGACTGCCTCTCCAACTACTCCATTATCTCAACCATGTATGCCGTTTCACCATAATACCATTTTGGCACTGAATGATATGCTTGTTGGAATAATATAGGTACAGAGTATGTATTACTAAGAATTTTTATATGAAAACCACCTGTGTAATGTTGAAGGAATTCTTTTATTATTTTAAGTGCCGCTGCACACCTGTGTAATGGTAGGAAATTTTTATATAAATGCCACCACTATGAATTGCAGAAACAACTTACTGTAGATAACACCGATAACACCACTGGCCACCAGTGTAATACTGGGAATTTATTATGTATCTCGGAGAGTTATTGACACCAGTGCACCGTTAAGGTTTTATTAGAGATTTTGGAGAATGGGAGGTGTGGTAATGTGATCTTTATGGCTAAGCCACCAATGTATTGACCTTGAGAATAACTCATTTAACTTACCAAGGTGGCTGCCATTAAGGTACCGAGCCTAATGTCGCGTAAATCCAATTTAACTGGTGTGCTTTAATTCCCTTACTCCGAAAATAAAATCCCGTGATTTACCCGACTTACGTCCCAACCGTTAGGATCCGAAGTTTAGGCCTTTACTGAATGGGGTAGCGTGAGTTTAGATAGGCTCAGGGTCACGAGTTTGTCTCCCAAGTACACCTTGCGGGCCGTCCATTACATGGTAAGAAAAAGGTAGTTGAAAAACGGATTTTTGAAATGTCATAATTTTAATCATATCCAAGAATGTTTAAATCTATTGACTCACTTCCCTAGTTCCCATTGTTCTAACAATACTTGAATCAAAATTACCAGGTTGGCTATAATTGGACGTCGTACTCACTGGTCACTGGAGGACTCGAGGAGGCACGGTTCTAAACAATATGAAATGCCACTTTCTCAATAATATACTCTGCACCTTCCCAACAATAGAACCTTCACCAATGATGAGACCTAATCATAACATTCAGCACAATTAACAATAAAACCCAAAATGACCAGACTTAATTATTAAAAATCTCCGAGAATTAGAATACAATTTTGTTGTCTCAGTAAATCCCTTTTGATTGCACTATTTCCCTTATGATTTATATTACAGAAAAACTCCCCAACTTAGGTTAATGTACAGTTATTTAGATTTTTGCCTAACACAACGAATGGGGGGGGCAGTATGGAGAGTATGTAAGTGTGGTGACGTGTTTGGCAGATTATGACTTGATGGATGTCAAGATCTACGGATCGGACAATGATGATGGTATGGTCACACAAGGATTTTGCTATTGAACACACTATTAATCATTATATTCTCTATAGCTTTCACTGTGAAAACAACGGAGGGGGAGATTATAAGGGCTTTATCACTAACCTGAGGATCGGGTGAGAGACGATGGTATAGTCACACAGGCACAGCATGCTCTCGTCTTATATAAACTCGGATAATGGTCCAATTGCATTCGAGGATGTCAACTTCCGGTTACAGTTAATACATTAACAAGCAAGTCTCGTATCACTCGTTTGGGGATTGACCCTTTTAGAGCTTCTTGCGTCTCGCAAAGATTATATGACGATGGTGAAAATTTGAGTATTATCGATAATGATCACATCACTTAAGTTTTCATCATGACGTTCGGACGGTATTTTGTCGGATATGCTCGGCCTGGGAATGCACAACGATCGATTATACGAAGGTTATCATGAACTGCTTCTCCCTTTGTGATCCTTCTCAATTAACGTCTCTAGCATTGAAATGGATTAGGACTGAAGGATATCTTTGAATTTACTCAAACGAAAGTTCATGAAGTCTCGGCTAATTTCAATATTCGCCAAACTCTGCTACCATCGTCTTTCATGGAGGGGGGGAATGGAGAGGGAGGGGAGGTCTGGTCGGCTGATGTAATACTTACTGCGAATTACATAATACACAGATGTTCACTTCTAACTTATTTTTACAATGTAAAAGAAATTGCACTTATACTATACTTCTATTACACTTATACTAGATTATACTTATCCACTCTTATATTAAGTTGTTCAGAATTACTAAACTACACCTATCTTACATTTAGGTTATACTTATATTACATCTTAACCCAACTTACTGGCACTACACGGGTCCTTCCTCTGGGAAACAAATTTCCACTGTCGGAGTATTTTTACCGCAAACACTAATACACGTTCCAAGGATGCGTGTGCGGATGGGAGAGACTTACCGACTTGACTGCGAGTCCCCTTTTTGACCACATCTTCCTTTAACACTCTCCCTACGATAAATGGCAATTATTGGTACACATAGTACACCGCGTACCCCGGGGGTCGCTTCACATCACCATTGAATTTACCACACAAAAGAAATATCCAGTGGAGAATAGACACCCCAGTTAACCTCCTTCCTGAGTAACGGCATAGTCACCCAGCTGGATGGACTCGTACTCTCGCTGTCAAGATCGTCCCAGGGACGTTTCCCATTTACCTTCACTATCACTCAGTCTCATTTACACGTCTTACTCTCGATACTTTCGTTTCCAGCCCTCCACCTAGTGACTGATGAGCGCATGACAGGTTCTGAAGTCTCAACCACACCCTAGGCTGTGTCAACTGTAATGTGAGGGGTAGGCATGCTCGGCCGCTCGATTTAAAGTTCTCGTAGTATCCCCACTGAACTGGGCTGAGTCCATCTCAACCTATTTCTCTCTCCCTGAAACTATAGCTCTTCGCAGTCAATTGTCAGCCAGTCTGACCCGCACCCACTTCCTTATCTGTCCCATAAACCGTTACAGTCTTTAACCTTCACAGACTTAACATTCCTTGATGAGTCTGGAGGCCGTCTTTCACGGGGTAGCAATTGTTCATTCACCGGGTCAGGTATAAAGGCACTTTCTAAGGGTTCCAACAGCCACTCTTCGCCACCACTATAAGGTTTCACCTGCCCAGCAGCTCTCTGTAATCGTCTTCCAGTAAAAACATTCTCCATTATATAGACACTTCTGTCCAACAACACTTCCACTACACGATAAGGACCATCCCACTTCACATTTAACTCCAACATGTACCTGGCACTCTTGACCCACACTAAGCTTCTCACACCGACAGTCTGATTCTTCCTCCTCCAATTCAGTACGTCTTGGTACTGGCGTGCCATCTTCTGGTGCGTTTCCCTGATGAGAGTATGCACAGTGGCTAACTCGTCTTCTTCGCCTTTGATTGAGGGAAGTCGTGCAATCACCAGTCTGGGGGGATGGCGGGAGAACATGAACTATGGCTGCTGTCCCGTTGAGGTGTGAGTAGCTTGATTCATGACAATCTGACAGGGTTGGAGCAGCTGGGGCCATCGAAGGGGGTGTCCTTGACATAAGGAAGAGCACAGACTTGAGGGTATGATGCATCCTCTCTGTGACACAGTTGCCTTGAGGATGGTAAGGGATCATGTAGTATAAGGTGATTTGATGTTGCTGGCAGAGCTTCTGGAAGTCTTTCATGATGAACTCGCTTCCATTATCCAGGACAATACTGTGAGCTGATCCGTAATCTGCCACGTACTGCCACAGTTTGTCTATGTGTGGTGTGTTTGGTCTTAAGGGGAAATAACCTAATATAATGACTGTAATGGCCTATTACTGTAAGAACATATCAGTAACCCTGGGTTCCAGCAACCATATCAGTAAGATCTATTCCAATCCTCTCCAATGGTTTATTCATTGGAGGCAATTCTTTCCACTGTTGCTGCGATCCAGTGTCCCCTTTGAATCTTTGGCAAGTTATGCACTTTTTAACAGTCACATATATCAACTTTGAGATTCTGCCAATAGTATAACTCCTCTGCCTTCTTGATCATTTTCATTTGCCCGAGATGACCTGACAGTTCATGTGCATGCTGGAGTGCTTGTTTAACTAACGCACGAAGGACTATGAGACTGTAATGAAGGCTTCCATCTGCCTTCTCTCTCACAAAATATAGAACTTCATCTACGAGAGCAAACTGATCTAAAGTAGCCTTAGGCATTCATCTGGTCGGAACTACTCCACCTTCAAGGCATCGTGCTAGTACTTCCCACACAGGCTCTTCTCTTTGATGGGCCTTCATTTGTTCTCGTTTTAACCCGAACCAAGTGGCTTCAGGTGGACGGACTACTACTCAAACCGGACGTGACAACTGATCTGCGACAAAACTGTTTTTACCCTTGAGATACTGGATGTCATAGTTATATTCTCGCATTTCTAGGATCCACCAGTTCATTCGAGTCAACTTAGTCTTCTGCTTGAATATACTAGTGAGAGGTTGGTGGTCAGTAACCACGGTAAAACTGGCACCCCACAGATAATGATGGAAATTACGACAAGCAAGGACTACAGCTAGGGCCTCTTTATCTATCACTGAGTATCGAGTCTCACAGGGGTTCAACTTTTTAGAGAAATACCCGATCAGTTTGTTGGTACCATCTGATTGAATTTGGCTCAGGACTGCCAACGCGAATGTTATTGAGGTCCGTAGTGAGTATGATTGGTTGTTCTACCTGAGCTTTAACCAGGACAGGGGTATTGATGAGGCAAGACTAGATGTTCAAAGGCTTTCTGACATTCGTCCGTCCAGATAAACATTACTCGCGGTTTAGTTAGGTTGGTGAGAGGCACCGCAATTTTAGCAAAAGAGGGGATATGCTTTCTATAAAAACTTCACATGCCTAGGAAACGCTGTACTTCTTTCACTGTCGTGGGTGCTTTCATCTTCATGATCACCTCTACATTCTTCGGGTCGGCTTTACTTCTGTCCGCTAAGTTTTTGTGACTCAGAAAGGTAACCTCTTTAAGACCAAATGTACACTTACTAAGATTCAGTTTTACGCCATTTTCAGTGAGTAGTTGGGAAAGTTGCCTCAGGTGATCTAGTAAAGTAGGAAAGTCATAAGCCCAAAGAATCAAGTCATCCAAGTAATTTCCGACTCATCCTTTCTGTAGAAGTGGTGGCAGTACTGAATCCATTCGCCTGGTAAAAATCACAGGGGAGCAGTTAAGTCCAAATGGGAGCCGTCTGAATCTATACAAAGTCACTCCATCGCTAAAAGTGGTGAGGTCGCAGCTTTCTTCATCTAGCATGATTTGGAAGTAAGCTTCTTGCATATCAAGGGTGATATAGTATTGATGACTGGCTGCCTATTCCACTAACTCTTCCAACCGAGGAAGGGGATAAATGTCAGTGGCGAGATGTTTGTTGACATGTCGGTAGTCTAAGCACATCCATTTACTACCATCAGGTTTATTCACAAGCACTATTGGTGACAACCAGGCCGCTGTTCATCATTCTATGATCTCCCGGTCTTCCATGTCTTTCAGCATGTCCGAAATGATCTGCTTGGCCTGGTCAGAGTAATGGTACATTGGTCCACAACTAGGCTGGGGGTCATTCACTTTAATGTGCAGGGGGGGGCCACTAATGGTTCCTAACTCCTTCTTGTCAAGGATGAAGAGGGGGTCATGACTGAGTATTAACTGTGACAGGTCTTCATGTTGAGCCATGGTGAGATGTTGCCACTTTTGCCTCTAGAGTTCTTTTAACCTTTGTTCATGTGTCCCACTTTCTCTCACTTGATCATTTTGCAGCAGCAAGTCGTTATGGATTTGGGTGGTGGTGTTAATTTTACAGGGAGGGTTGTCGATTTTCTCGTAAGACCCAACAATCGTGCCCTTCTTATATGTCTTTTCCTGCTTAGTGGCATTAGTGAGTGATAGGTAAATGGTGTTTTCTGACCTTACTTGGACTAGATAGGGATGACTGTTATGACTGAATTTGACTTGCGGGTGAACAATCAAGGTAGTACCTGGGTCTTCTCTTATATGGATTGACACGAATTTAGACTGATAGGGACTAAGCTTTACCACCATAAGGAGATTGATTTGAGTGAAAAGTTGCGACGGATGCGTGACCACTACTGGGTTCACCTTTACTTTTTTTTACTTTGTTCTTCTGGCGAGGAATGTGATTTACTACATAAGAGGCACTTCCCCATTCCATGACTATTTCTCCATTCTAAATATGGGGGGCATGACTCACTACGTCACACCCAAGTCATCAGCATTGATGTATGAGTTAGGTACTACTGGGAACCATTGTTTGAGAGTTTATACATCACCGACCCCAATTTCAGTCCACAGCATTCCTAAAATTCTCAAAGGTACACCTGTGATTCCTTGTAGCTGAGGAGGGTTTTGCCATGAATTTATTTCTCCTCCTACCCTCTTGGCAGTTCATTCCTTTATTTGCATGTAACTGCTGCCTGTATCAACTAGTGCCTCTACCACCTTTCCATTGACAATGATACTAATGGTGGGAGAAGTATGGCCACCGGTTAGTCATGTTCTCGGATTAGGGTCTTGGGAGTTGTTGGTGTTGGAATTAGCGTGGATTGGGGCTTCCTGCTTAGGTCCGGGACACCCGCAGTTTCCCCGAAATATCCGGGTCTGTGACAGTCGAAACAGTGACCGGGTGGGGATTTCCGCCAGCACTCTTGTAGAGTGTGGGACGTTGCTTGGCAGTGACTACAGTATTTTCGGCATGGGGGTCCCCTGATCACTTGTTTGTCTCTTACTCACACGCTTTAAGTTTGTTTTTACTTCCCGCACTTGGGCTCTCAGTTCTTCCATTTCAATGTTAGTTTCCACCATATTCTGACTACTGACAGGATCTTCAGGAACAAAAGGGGTAGAACATGTGCTTATCTTTTCCCTGTTACTCTTATCCTTCACTGATACCGCATTGATTTGAGGCGAGTTGCCTCTTTTCTAGTAACTGTCGTTAATGTTCAATATGGTCCAGGAATTTGCGCAATGGGTACTTGTCATCTAGAAATCCCTCCAACTTCTCGCGTGAAGCAGAAGGTAAGCCAAACCACAGCTTCTTCATTATCCGTTTATCTCGATTAGGAAATTTTTCATTAGGGAACTTTGACTCGATTACTGCATGTTGACAAATGAATCTACGGGTGAAAGCCTGGGGTGATTCTCCCCAACCATAGCTCATCAACTCCAACTTCTGCCACGCTCTATCGATACCGACCTCTATTGCAAACTCTGTCCTAAAGAGATGTTTAAGTGTTAGCCTGGAGTCTGCTCGATGGTTCCTTTGATGTTTGTGTATGAATATGGCTAACTCCGAATCAACCCTACTCTTAGCAATCTGCATGCGAGTGAAATCATTTGGGTCACATTGTTCCACTAGTTCGAAGAACATTAATCTAATCTGGCCATTGCATGGAGTCCTTGCAGCTGGTGGAGTTCCAGGATTGGAATATCCCTGGGCTTTGTGAGACTGTTCTCCTTCTATCTCGTGAACGAGTGAGAGGATGAATGTAATGGTTGGAAAGGGTTTGCAGGGGGTAATGGCGTCTCCATTTCTTCTAGTTCTCTCGCTATTCTATCCCTAACCAATCACTCATCCTCCCTATCCTTAGGCTTAGGTCATAATGAAAAGAGGAAGGGGGAAACTCCATTCGACAATAATGGGGGGAATCAGCTCTCCTTATAACTTCATTATATGAGAGAATCTTCCGTCACGTACGGCTTATACTCATTCACCTTCGGTCTCTGCATCCTGCCTTGCCATGTGTCCCCTGATTACAGTTAACAATTTATCTTCCACACTGCTTATACGGTTATTTGAGAAAAATGTTTTTGTCCTCGCTCCAGGGGCTCAATATATTCTCAGTTCTACACCCGAGATCTCCAACGATCGAGGAATCTGGCTATGGCCTACTAGAGATACTTTTAGCATGTTACCTGGGACTGTTTTCCATAAAAGATAAGGCGGGCCTCTAGTGCACTTTGGTTATGGAGACTATTATCCCACCGTATTAGCCATCAGTGTATTGCTAAGAATTTTTATATAATAGACCACCAGTGTAATGTTGGAGGAATTCTTTTATTATTCTAAGTGCCACTGCTCACCAGTGTAATGGTAGGAATTTTTATATAAATGCCACCACTATGAACTGCAGAAACAACTTAGACAACACCAGTGGCCACCAGTGTAATACTGGGAATTTATTATGTATCTCAGACCGTTATTGACACCAGTGTACTGTTAAGGTTTTATTAGAGATTATGGAGACTGGGAGGTGTGGTAGAGTGATCTTTTTTATGGCTAAGCCACCAATGTAATGACCTTGAGACTAACTCATTTAACATACCAACGTGGCTGCCATTAAGGTACCGAGCCTGTTGTGTAAATCCAAATCAGCTGGTGTGCTTTAATTCCCTTACTCCGAAAATAGATACCCATGACTTACCCGACGTATGTCCCAACCGTTAGGATCCGGTCTATACTGAATGCGGCAGCGTGAGTTTAGAGTCACGAGTTTGTCTCCCAAGTACGCATTGCGGTCCGCCCATTACATGTTACGAAAAGGTAGTTGGAAAACCCGATTTTTGAAATGTCTTAATTGTAATCATATCCAAGAATGTTTAAAGCTATTGACTCACTTCCCTAGTTCCCATTGTTCTAACAATACTTGAATCAGAATTGCCAGGTTGGCTATAATTGGACGTCGTACTCACTGGTCACTGGAGGACTCGAGGAGGCACGGTTCTAAACAATATGAAATGCCACTTTCTCAATAATACACTCTGCACCTTCCCAACAATAGAACCTTCACCAATGATGAGACCTAATCATAACATTCGGTACAATTAACAACAATAAAAAAAAGACCAGACTTAATTATTACAAATCTCCGAGAATTAGAATACAATTTTATTGTCTCAGTAAATCCCTTTTGATTACACTGCGGTATTTCCCTTATGATTTATAATACAGAAAAACTCCCCAACTAAGGTTAATGTACAGTTATTTAGATTTTTGCCTAACACAACGAATGGTGGGGGGGGGGGTATGGAGAGTATGTAAGTGTGGTGACGTGTTTGTCAGATTATGACTTGATGGATGTTAAGATCTGCGGATTGGACGAGAGATGATGGTATGGGTCACACAAGGATTTTGCTACTGAACACACTATTATTCATTATATTCTCTATAACTCTCAATGTGAAAACAACGGAGGGGGAGATTATAAGGGCTTTATCACTAACCTGCGGATCGGACAAGAGATGCTGGTATAGTCACACAGTCACAGCATGCCCTTGTCTTATATAAACTCGGATAATGGTCCGATTGCATTCGAGGATGTCAGCTTCCGGTTACAGTTAATTCATTAATCTCGTATCACTCGTTTGGGGATTGACCCTTTTAGAGCTTCTAGGGTCTCGCAAAGATTATACGACGATGGTGAAAATTTGATTATT
This sequence comes from Coenobita brevimanus, assembly GCF_032717465.1. Lineage (NCBI taxonomy): Eukaryota > Metazoa > Arthropoda > Malacostraca > Decapoda > Coenobitidae > Coenobita > Coenobita brevimanus. The sequence goes on along the minus strand of NC_137033.1, from coordinate 36,623,441 downwards.
ATCGATAATGAACACATCACTTAATATTAAGTTTTCATCATGACGTTCGGACGGTATTTTGTCGGTTATGCTCGGCCTGGGAACGCACAACGATCGATATTTCGAGATTAGCAATACATACTGTAGGTTATCATGAAGTGCTTCTCTCTTTCTGATTCTTCTCAATTAATGTCTCTAGCACTGAAATGGATTACGACTGAAGGATATCTTTGAATTAACTCAAACGAAAGTTCATGAAGTCTCGGCTAATTTCAATATTCGCCAAACTCTGCTACCATCTTCTTTTATGGAGGGGGGGTATGGAGAGGGAGGGGAGGTCTGGTCGGCTGATGTAATACTTAATGCTAATTACATAATACATACATGTTCACTTCTAACTTATTTTTACAATGTAGAAGAAATTGCACTTATACTATATTTATATTACACTTATACTACATTATACTTATCCACACTTATATTAAGTTGTTCTTAATTACTAAATTACACTTATCTTACTTTTAGGTTACACTTATATTACATCTTAACCCAACTTACCGACACTACAAGTATTCTTACTAGAATATGAGCTACACATTTATTCCAGTTTTTCCATCTTAATGTTATAATAAAAATCCCTCAGTACTAATCGTAACATTCATTCTTTACCAGCGTCTATCCTGCACGGATCGCCTTAACTGCTACCCTGTTACTCTCTACTCTCCCGACTTCCCCCTTTGGGATGGAGTATCCGTTTTTATGCACGGTTTAAGATAAACCGTAAAAACATTGATGATTTTAAACGGTTTTGTCGACGCTTCTAATACAATAACTTGTTTTATAACATTGTTATTGTAAACCTTGAATGCCTATATGTAACTGTCAAGAATATTGGATTAAGGTCAATATCACCGTGTTGACGTCAAAAACAACGAAAAGGAATGGAACATAACCCACTGAACGGAGGGATGGTTGGAGCCAAGGCAAGTGCCAATGAACCATATTATTTTAGTTTCTTTTGCACTGTAGGCTCTTTACCCTCTTTTAACCGATGCTCCTGTAGGCAAAAATATAATTACATTTATAGTTTCTCATAGTCGGAAATTCGTTCATACCTTCAGATTTATTTGAAATATATTCCTAACTCGTCTCTTTCTGATATGATATACCCACTGCTTCCAGTGGGGAGCATTCTGATTGGTTTCTAGCCTTTCCACAGAGTCCAGGTCTAATGCATGGATGAGCCGATATCACAAGTCTAACCAAGTTCCATGGGCAGAAGGGTATGCGCGGAACGATAATTATATACAGAGAGGTTCCAGAACGACACAATAAACGCCTTTTATGAATCTGAATTCCATAAAAATAGTAGAATTTACTAATTTACCAAAAGACCCGCCGACATGTCATTAAAACACCCCCGCTAATGCCAACAGGCTACACCTGTACTGTATGAGACAGCCCTAGTATGTACCGGGTAATCATTATGGACGGTGGGTGTTAGCGCCAACGTGGTGACACGTGGAGATGTAGGAGGACAACTGGGCCTTTGGGATAGACCCTGAAGCCTTTGCCAAGAGTTGGACACTGTTGGACACATTATATATATATATATATATATATATATATATATATATATATATATATATATATATATATATATATATATATATATATATATATATATATATACATATAAAATGTGTGTGTGTGTGTGTGTGTGTGTGTGTGTGTGTGTGTGTGTGTGTGTGTGTGTTGCTCTGAAGTTTAAGAATTATTTCTAAGTTACGATTAAAAGCTTGAATATGAGTGAAAAATTCCATTTCAACGTTTAGCGAATTCTCGGCATTATTACTGATGACCTTATTAACGAAACTGGTTTCCATCATAATTCACTCACAAGGTCTCATCAGTATCAGCAGCTCCATAATGACCAAGAATTCGACCCATGTTAAGACAGCATTGTTCTATTCATTAATCTCATCAACCATACAGTCACCTCCGAAAATTTATATCAAATCCTGGGAAAACATATATACAGGTTGTCCTGGGAGGAGAAGGCATAACTATGGGAAATGGCAGATGAGGGAATTCTAAGCAAATGTTATTTGAACATGTGTCCAAATCTCAACAGTTCCTGAGCTACAGTTACTAACGGCCCTGTAGAAAATGGTCTCCTTCTTAATAAGCTCATAAAGGCTTTAGTATCTGTAATTCCGAAACAATTGAAATTTGGACACGTGTTGATTTAATATTTTTTGTTTAGAATTAGCTCATCTATCGTTTCCTGAAGTTATGGCCTCTTCTCCCGGCACACCATGTATATATATATATATATATATATATATATATATATATATATATATATATATATATAATAGACGAGAGGAAGGAGTAGTTGCAAGGAGAGTGGAAAGGTTACAAGAGGACGAGAAAAAGGCAGAGTATAAGAGAGAAGTGGAGGAACGATTGGGCAAATATGAATTGGAGTAGATGGGAGACGTGGAAGGTGTGTGTAGGATATTTACAGAAGAAATATGTGCAGCATGTGATGTGGTGTGTGGAAGGAAGAGAAGAAGGAGGGGGGTGCAAGGAACAGCGTGGTGAACTGAAGAGGTGAAACAGGCTGTGGCACAAAAGAAGAAAGCATACAATGAATGGATGAGAAATAGGGGCGTGGAAGAAGTTGAGAGGCGGAAGAGAGTTATATGTAGAAAGAAAGAGAGAGGTGAAAAGATTAGTAAGAGAGAGTAAGAAGAGAGTGAATGAGGAGTCTGGAAGGAATTTGAGTGTAAAGTGGAGGGACTGTAAGAAAATGTTCTGGAAAGTGGTGAAGAGAGTAAGACAGGGTGGAAGTGAAGTTAGCAGGGGATTGAAAGATAAAAATGGTAGATTACTAGTGGAGAAGGGAGAAAAAGTGAGCAGATGGAGAGAACACTTTAAGGAATTGTTGAACGTAGAGGATGGAAGTAATGCGAGTATAATTGGCTGGGGAATGGCTGGGAGAAGGAGGGAGGTGAGAAGACAGGAAGAAATCAGTAGGATAGAAGTTGTGGAAGCAATGAAGAAAGTTAAATCGGGGAAAGCCCCAGGAATTGATGGAGTGTGTGGTGAAATGCTGAAGCATGGGGGAGAGATAGTAGTAGAATGGATGTGGAAGATGTGCAGATTGGCCTGGGAGGAAGGTAGAGTCCCGGAGGATTGGAAGTCAGGTATACTTATTCCCTTGTACAAAGGAAAAGGGGAAAAAGAAGTGTGTGGTAATCATAGGGGCATTTGTCTTCTTAGTATATTAGGAAAAGTGTATGGTAGGATTCTTATTGACAGAGCTAGAGAAAGAACAGAGAAATTAGTTGGAGAAGAACAGGGAGGCTTTAGGAAGGGAAGAGGTTGTGTAGATCAGATATTCATTCTTAGATCTTTAGTGGAAAAGTTTCTAGAGAAGGGAAAGAAGTTGTATGCGGCTTTCATGGATTTGGAGAAAGCATATGACAGGGTGGATATACAAGGATTGTGCAAAGTGTTAAGAATATATGGAGTAGATGGGAAGTTGTTGAATGCTGTGAAGAGTATGTACGATGGTGCGAAGGCTGCAGTGCGTTTGGATGGTGAACTAGTGAATTTTTCTCTTTGAAAGTTGGGTTGAAACAGGGATGTGTCATGTCTCCATGGTTGTTCAATCTTTACATGGATGGGGTAATAAAAGATGTACAAGGTAGGGTAGTGGATGTTGGAGTGGCCCTGGTGAGAGAGGATAGTGTTTGGAAACTCCCTGTACTGTCGTTTGCAGATGATACTGTGTTGTTGAGTGAAGACGAAGGGGAGCTGCATGGCTTGGTGGATGAGTCTGGGAGAGTGTGTAAGAAACGGAATCTAAAGGTGAATGTAGGGAAGTGTAAAGTGATGGTCTTTGAGAGAGGTGAAGTCAGTGAATGTACAGCGAGGTTAGATGGTTAGGAATTGGAAAATGTGAGTACGTTTAAGTACTTGGGTAGTTTGATGAGTAAGGATGGAGGTTTGGAGAGTGAAGTGCTTGAAAGGGTACAGAAGGGAAGAAAGGTTGCTGGTTCTTTGAAAGCAGTGATAAGAAACAGGGAAGTGAGCATGGAAGTGAAAAAGTTACTACATGATAGTATTGTGAAACCAACTCTAACGTACGGAAGTGAAGCTTGGACGTTGTTGGAAGGACACAAGTCAAGAGTGAGAGCAGTGGAAATGAGTTATTTAAGAGGAGCCTGTGGAGTCACATGGAGAGACAGGCTGACGAATGAGGATATAAAGGAGCGTTGTGGTGTTGATGTGGATGTGATAGGAAGCGTTATGAGGAACACAGTGAGGTGGTTTGGCCATGTGGAGAGGATGGAGGGTGAAAGACTGACGAAGAGAGTGTATGTGAGTGAGGTGGGGGGGGAAGTGGGAGGGGGCGGCCGAGGATGAGTTGGAGGGACGGGGTGGAGAGGTATATGAGAGAGGGGGTGTGAGTTGGGAGCAGGGCAGTGAAATGGCGGGGGACAGGGCTACTTGGAGGTGATTTGTTTGTGGCCACCCCAAACGGGATTGAGGCGTCTGGCAATATATATATATATATATATATATATATATATATATATATATATATATATATATATATATATATATATATATATATATATTCATTCATTCATTCATTGCCAGACGCCATGTATCCCAAATGGGGTGGCCAAAGGCTTAGAATTAATTGTTTTTACAGGGAGGGGCACTAATCCTCCACCAACCCCACTTGACTCGTAGGGATGCCAACATCATCTGGTGTTCCCAGGCGGTCACCCATCCTAGTACTAACCAGACCCAACGTTGCTTAACTTCGCTGATCGATATATATATATATATATATATATATATATATATATATATATATATATATATATATATATATATATATATATATATATATATATATATATATCTTCTTTCGGCTCTCCCATTAGGGGTCGGCACAGCGGATCACCCGTCTCCATCTTACTCTGTCTTCTGCATCTTCTTCTCTTACACCTACCACCCGCATGCCCTTCTTCACTACATCCATAAACCTTCTCTTTGGCCTTCCTCTCTTTCTCCTGCCCGGTAATTCCAATTCCAGCATCCTCCTCCCGACATACTCCTCATCCCTCCTCCGCACATGTCCAAACCATCTCAGTCTCGTCTCTCTAGCTTTGTCCCCAAACTGACTTACGTGTGCTGTCCCTCTAATATGTTCATTTCTAATTTTGTCCAACCTTGTCACTCCTAGTGAAAAACGCAACATCTTCAGTTCTGCTACCTCCAACTGTGCCTCCTGTCTTTTTGTCAGTGGTACTGTCTCCATTCCATACAACATGGCTGGCCTTACTACAGTCTTATGAACTTTCCCTTTCATTTCTGCAGAAACCCTTCTGTCACAGATCACTCCTGCTATCTTTCTCCACCCACTCCATCCCACCTGCACTCTCTTTTTTACCTCTCTACCACACTCTCCGTTACTTTGTACAGTTGACCCAAGTATTTGAATTCATCTACCTTTGCCACCTCTACACCTTGCAGCCTCACAGTTCCCGTCATATCTCTCATTTACACACATGTACTGAGTCTTGCTTCTGCTTACTTTCATTCCCCTTCTCTCCAGTGCATATTTTCATCTCTCAAGCTCTGCCTCAGCTTCCTCCCGGCTCTCACTACATATCACAATGTCGTCCGCAAACATCATTGTGTCTAATTTCATCTGTCAATCTGTCCATCACCGTTGCAAACAAGAAGGGGCTCAAAGTCGATCCTTGATGCAATCCCACCTCCATCTTGAAACCCTCAGTCATTCCTAATGCACATCTCACTGCTGTTAAACTATCGTCGTACATGTCCACGACATTTATATATATATTTATGTGTCCGACTCTGGGCATAGGCTTCACAGCCTGCTTTCAAGGCCCAGCAGTCCTCCTACGTACCGCACACCTCTACATGTCACCACTTCGGCGCTAACATCCACCGTCCATACTGAATACATGCTAGGGGTGTCTCATACAGGACTGGTGTATTGGTATTAGCGGTGGTATTTTTGCGACATGGCGGGTCTTCTGGTAGATCAGTAAAGTCTGATTTTTATGAAATTCAAATCCTTAAACCGTTCTTTGCCCCAGCGGGATTTGAACCCGGGTCTGTTAGGACCGCACGCCACTTCTCTCTCTCTCTCTATATATATATATATACATACTGCATTAGGGTCGCCATAATTATCTGAACAGTCAAAATACAGGACGCCTCTGCTGAAACCCATACTCCCCCCGACTCTCCCAACACACACTCTGGGCCTTTGGCGTGCTGAAACCTTGATATCTATATCTATCTATCTCTCTCTCTCTCTCTATATATATATGCACTACTGTTCTGTACCACAGTCTTTAATCTTTTTACAATATAATGGACAGCTGGCAAAGTTCAGACTTTGTTAGTTTATGACCAAAAAATGCTAATGCGCCTTACAGTAGATGCAGGATAAGATCATAATAAAAAAAAAATCTAGAGTATAAAATTAAAAACTATGCCAATAATTGCATGCAATTACCATTTATTTTATGGCTTTAACAGCACTAAGGACGAGAGAGAGAAAAGAAAGAAGCTCGTGGCTGAACAAGAGGAAGAGCAGGACATTAGCTAGCTGCTAGCATTAAATCAGCCAAGTTGGCAACATGTGGCAGCTGACGAAAACAATTAATCTCTCTCTCTCTCTCTCTCTCTCTCTCTCTCTTGTCAATACGAAGTTTAATGTTGTCTTAAATTTTTCGAGAAAAAGTGATGGAAGCTGAAATACCGGACTTTTGGAAAAATCTAAAAATTCCTCCCGGACGAAGATTTTGACACCAAAATGCACGACATGTCTGGGAAGATCCGTACGTATGGCAACCCTACGCTATATCCACTCACATCAGATTTTAATCGGAATGTATAGTCCCTGAAGCAGGAAAGGAGGGAAAAGCAGACTGGGCTGGTAAGTCCAGGCATGCTACTTATATTTAAATAGCACCTGCCCTGACGAGCTTGTTCTCCCGCTCCAGTATAACGACCAGAATTAGTAAGTGATAGCACGCTCTTACCCATTTGTTACAGCTATGTGAATCCTTTAGAAGAACTGTGCTGCCTGAGTGATCTTTGGGAACTAGTGTGTGTGTGTGTGTGTGTGTGGACCAACTTGTCTTGTGATTGGCTTTTGTAGTGATGAACTCTAATCGGTGCTAGTGGGGAGGCATTTAGAACACTCTGTTGGTGAAATTTATTTACAAGTTATCGCCCTCCTTTAGAAGGCGGAGCGATAATGTTTTTGCCTCCCTCTGTGTGTGTGTGTGTGTGTGTGTGTGTGTGTGTGTGACTATAGTTTAATGGTGATGGGAGGGTGCGCCCATCATTCACTCATTCAAAGTACCGCAGTATCCAGTAAAGTAGCTGAACACATGGCAAACCATCTGATTCTTTGTAACCTAGGTGGTAACCTAAAGCTGATAGATGGTTGGTCGTTTAGTGGGTTAAAGCGCCTCAGCCGGATGCAGCTCTTAAAAGATTTGACATCCATATGTAAGCGGGGGTTTATTGCTCTATTGCTACTCAGAGAAGAGCAGATGGTTATTCATGCTTTGGTCTGGGAAGGCTAGCACCATGGCCTAGAGCTTTTGATGGAGACATAAGGGTGTAACACTGTAATGAAAATGTGAAACGGATATCTTCCCATTTTTCTGCACATTATATTCAAGTGGCGATACATAACGGAAGTCTTATCACGACTAATGCATATCTTGCATGATTCTACTTTTCCCCTATGTATCCACCCCACTTTAGAATGTTACTTGTGTCTGAGATTATACTTGGTGTCCTGGTTCTTTAACTGGTGCTTGGTGGTGATATCTGGCCTTGAACCCATCCCTCCGTCAATTCCTTCCTCCCCTCCCCCCCTCCTCCATTCTGGAGCTGCTCTGTTTATGACGCTTGTCAGAGTACAATTTCCTCTTGCACAGGCGGTAATGTTGTTCCTCATTACGTTGTGATAAGCTGTTTAGGTGATCTTAGTTATGAACACAAATGTTGTTAGAGGCTTGGTTCCGTCTTTCTTTGAGCACAACAGTTCCTGCTAATGAAAGAAAAACATCCTGGAGTCGAATGCTAATCTCCCGCCAGAATATGCTGTTGGCCAAGTCCAAGATTTAGGCCATATCTTGATGTCGATGGCTCAAGCCATTCGTAAGATATAATGGAGCTCAAGGCGGGCGAAAAAACTAGTTGATCTTTGGCAGCCATTTTGGTGACCCTGACCTTGACCCCGAGTGCCCATTTTGAAACCCGTCCAAGATTTTGGCCATGTCTTGGTACCCAGCAGGTTTCATATTAATAGCTCAAGCTGTTAATGAGATTTAATGGTGCTAAAGGCTGGCGATGAAAACTAGTTCGCCTTTGGCAGCCATTTTGGTGACCTTAACCTTGACGCCGAGTGCCCATTTCCAAACTCATCCAAGATTTTGACCATATCTTGATGCCCTGAAGGTTTCATGTTGATAGTTCAAGCTGTTCATGAGATATAATGGTCTTTGAGTGGGCAATAAAAACTAGTTGATCTTGGCAGGCATTTTGGTGACAATCTTTGTGACAGGAGCTGTAGATTCATGTTCCTTGCTGCTCTGCAGTACTGCGGGCAGGTGTCACTTTTGATCCGATCATTACCAAAATATCGTTTATAATATTTTAATATCAGACATACACTTTCAAACCATAGATATTGATAAGTGAAAAAAAAAAAAAATCTTAAGCATCAAGTAAAATCAGTCTAACAATTAGATATGATTTTTTTAATGAATTGGTTACTTACTCCTGAAAGGCTGCCAGCACTGTCATGTGTACTAATGAACCTAAGTAAGAAAGGTACAGTTGCCCAAGGTTCCGACTGGGCCACCTAGCCGCAAGAGGTGGGTATCGGTGCTGGCAACAGTGTAGCAGTCTGTACACATGCTCGACGAAAGTTCAGATCTTCAACTCTCTTCCTACCCAGTGAACCTCAGTTAGCGTCTGAGTTCATCCCATAGATGGCGGGGTAATAACCTGGTATCATTGTCAATATACGTTACATTATTCATATTTACACAGCTCCAACAAGTTTCTCTCTCCCTCCACCCATATGGTTATCAGTATAACCGTATAGACTATTTACTCAAGTCAGTAGTAGATATCGGTAACAATAGTTTGATAAACTATTGTCCTACAATGAAGATACTCATAACGAAATGAATACTCAACCGTTTCTGGATATAAACAACATCGTGTAAAGGGGAAATAAGGCATTTCTATTATCTGCCTATGCAAATTATTTACACGCACATGTGAGAATGTGTTACCGCACTACGGGGCTGATAAATTTTAAATAATTTTCGGCTGCGACTTACTTTGTTAAAACCAAAAGTAATGAGCAAGATTAATGATATGACATCATATTTTCAGTAAACCGGATTCGGGAAATGATTTCTACTACGCCATGTATCACATTATAGGTTTTTTGTCTGATGCAAATCTGTTTCCCATGTAATGATGCTAACAAAATATATTACAAATGGTCGTTAAATGTGATTTCATTTCTTCCTCTGAAATAATGAACATGAAATCGAATGGAGGTTTACCTAAAAACCTGCTACGTTATACAAAGTTGATGCGAAAGGTAGTAGTATTATTCATATAAATATCAAACCAAACAAATAGTTTACTTTTTCTTATTTTTAGGACCTGAAAACAAGACAGTTCTCGGCCTTATATATCAATTTCTATTTACTCTATTTTTATATATACCCATAAACTTAGATTAATATGAAAGACAGAGACATAGTTAAATGTTTTTAGTATAGAGGTGTGGACCTTCTTAAGGCCTGGTCACACGACGGTTCTGTTCCCAACATATCCAGTCGACAACTTTTAGCCAATAGAAAACTTGATACGGTGCCTGACTGCTCTCTTTTACATTCCGCTTGTCCTGGTCCGTCTCTGTAAAACCCAACGAAATACCATACTTGATCCGTGGCATGATTAGATAAGGCAAGTTATTAATCGTTACAGGATTAGATATGGTAAGTAATGAATCTTTACAGGATTAGATAAGAAAATTCATAAATCATTACAGGATTAGTCATCGGACGGATATACTGTAAATTAAAACTACTTAGCAGTGATGGGAAATGAAGATATTGAAGGTCGAAAATGGTTCGTTGAGGCAGAGATCAGCCTCTGTTCGATTTTATTTTCCAGCTGACAGTCTCGGTGGGTCTCGTATCGTACATTTGGCACCTGCGCAAAAATGCTGATTGTTCTAAGTGCTCTAAGTTTCACAATTGCAGGTCTGCATTTGTGAGACTTAGAATATATTTTGCTCATATCAATCAAGTATAACGCTGAAGCCGTATTTTATTTTGTTTATCATGGGGGTAACCACCAAGATCACAGTGGGTGAGATTAAACAAGTTCAGCCAGCCTACATTGCGCAGCTGCCACATCAACGAAATGATACCACCAGCAATGAAACAATCAGCTATGAACAGCCAGACATGTGTCTACCGAGGTGATGTAGACACCCTTGAGATTTCCGTTGCCAGTAACCTTACAGACAATACAATGAACAGGCAGCAGACTGCATTAGCTAAGCGTGTACAGGTTGTCGCCCTATACGAGACAGGTCTCTCAACCCGGGCGATTGCACAGGGGCTTGGAGTGTCCTGCACCACAGTACAGAAATGGATACATAGAAATGAAGAAACTGGAAATCTGAATGATCCTGGTAATAGATAAATAAATATCTATCTATCTATCTATCTATCTCTATATATATCTATCTATCAGTATCTATATATACTGTGTATCTCTCTCTCTCTCTCTCTCTCTCTCTCTCTCTCTCTCTTTTTAGATGATGAACTAAAAATGATTCAGAGTATTGGAAAGAAGCTAAAATATCTACAAAGCATACTAACTCAGTGCCACAATACAGCCAAGAAACGATTCCTTGAAGGGAAAACTAATAAGCCAGATCGCCAGAACATCCAAAGAACCCTTGTCCTCCCCTTCCATGAAAATTTTCTTGATGTTGTTTACATACTGAGGAAACTCAATGTACAAGTAGTATTCAAATATGAGAACACCATCAAAAAAACCCTCATCAAGAACAGCCCTTTCAGTAATTCAGGCGTTGTTTACAAAATCCCGTGTAAAAGCTGTAACAAATTTTACATAGGACAATCTGGAAAAGATTTGGAAACTAGAATCTCACAACATAAATACAGTGTAAGGACAGCCCAACAGAGTAGTGGTTTATTTCAGCACAAAGTATCCAGTGATCACCATATTGACTGGACAGGCTCCAAGATTCTAGCAAGATCAAAAAGCTTAGATGAAAGAAATGTAATAGAATCTTGTCTAATTTCTGGCACATATGAAAAGAATATAAACATGAGCTATGGTCATTTTAAGTGTGATAAATTGTTAACCGAGTTAATTTTAAAGCAGTATCCCCCAGACTAACACGTGATTGTTCCCTGTCATCTCCTGGTGCTGTAGTCACACCTGTGTGGGGATGAGAGGATGATCATACTTGCTGTGGACTTAGCCGTGTCAAAGGTTGCATATGATATTAAGTTCCAAAATTAATTACATGTAAGGATAGAGGACGTTTCTTAATTAAGCATTAAGAAAGTTAATGCCATCCAGATTCCATTCTGCGTCCGAAATCAAAATATACGGTTAAACACAAATATTTGGCTCCGCACTAATATTTGATCTGACTCGTCAGTATATTTCTGTCACGAGCCAGCCCTTGATATCACCACCAATATAAAGCTTGTAATCTGACGCCGGTATACAAGTAATGCAGCATTATCTACCGAATATTAACTCTTTTATATCATGACCTGAATGAAAGAAAATAGCCAAATAATGTGACCACCACCTCGCATTCATTCTCCCTCCCCTCCCTCACTCCACCCCCACATCATCACTCGTCCCCCCAACCCACCTTCCATTCTCTCTCTGGCCCCTCTATCTCAACCCCCCTTGCTCCACTGTGACTTGCCGCGCATAAAGGAGGCGGCCTGAGGCACGGGGTACTGGAGGATAGGTGATTATTTATGACCACGACTGTACATGAGGCGTAACGTGGAGAGTAGCAGACAAACAACTGAAGATGTGAATTAGCGTTATGGTGTTGGTACTGAAAGTATTAGGAGAAATGCTCTATGATCTGGAGAGAATTGAGAATGAGTCTGAGCAGAAGTATGTACAGTATGTGTGTGAGATGATGGGGGTGAAGGAGAGGGAGAGATCGAGGATGAGACGGAGGAATGAAGTGGAGAGAGAAAGGAGTGTGAGTGTAGCGAGGGCAGCCTGATAGCGCAGAACAGGGTGACAAGGAGGAAATTTGTTTGTGGCCTCTCCTTATGAGATTAAAGCGTCTGCCTGTAGATAGACAGATGGACAGATACATAAAGATATATATTTACTTATTTACTTAAATATATTTTTATATGAATGAAAATACGACATGGAGATGAAAGCATTCCACGAGGTTACATCTTAATCTCAAGCGTAATAGCCTAAGTTCTATCGTCTATCAAGATTCCAGACAAAGCGCAGTGAACCGTAAATCACTGACCTTTCCTTGGCCATGCCAATATAAAGAATAATTCACAAAGTGGCTGAAGCATCAGTTTTGTACGCTTATGAAAAGCAAGCATGGATTATTAAAATGCCACTAATTGGAAGCGAGCATGGTCAAGGGAGCCAGATTTTAACTACACGATTCATTAACTGATCATCATCATCACCATCATCCGGACCCCCTTTCCCACCATAGGGCAGGGTGAGAAGCAACGTCCAGACAGCCTAAGTTTGCCCAATTCAATGGGCCACGTTTCCATTCATTCATCATTCAAGCCCACCGAATCCTGGCTTCATCAGATAGGCCAAAAAAAAAAAAAAAATCACCACGCTCTGCGGCTTCACATATACCTATCTCATAAGAGTCAATCCGAACGCTGTAAAGTTATAAAGGGGTGCCAAATCTCTGGTTATACACTTCTCAAAAAAATAATCCAGCCAGCTCGGTCCCTTGTCAGTCACTTAACCTCACCAACTTTCATACCTCTCTTCCTCACACACTCATCCATCATATCCCTCCACCTTCTTCTTGGCCTAACTCGCTTGCTTCCTCCTTCAGATTCGCTTACCTATACCTTTTTCACCACTCTATTGTCATCCATTCTCTCCACATGACCAAACCATCACAGTACACTCCCTTAGATTTTGGTGTCCACAGACTTCCTCACGGCGCATCTTTCACGAATCATATTATTCCGCATCCTATCCACTCTCTGTACTCCACATACATTCCTCAGCAGTCCCATATCCACTGCCCATACTCTTGACTTTTCATTTTCATGCCACACTATAGTCTCACATCCGTATGTTAAAGTTGGTACTAACTCTCTTTCATGTAAGACTCACGCAGCTTCAACACTCAAGCCACTGTTTTTTATCAGGGCCTTCATAGCACCAGCTACTTTCTTTCCTTGTGTCACTCTACTTTCCACTTCTTTTGCACATTTTCCTCTCTTTTCAATCACTGTACCCAAGTATTTGAACTCTCTCATCAGTTCCAGCCTCTCTCCATTCACTGTAAGATCACACTGAGAGTCAACTTCTCGGTAACCATCACTTTACTTTTTTCTACATTTACACTCAAAGGACGACGCTCACAGACATCCAGAAAACTCTGCCTTAATCCACCAAGCTCTTGTCCGGTATTTGCAAGTAGCGCTGCATCATCAAGATACAACAAATTTGAAATATTCCATCCACCACTATTCATTACCAACGCCATCTCTCTCTCTCCATTACTCAAGTTTTTACTTGTCTCATCACCCTATATATATATATATATATATATATATATATATATATATAGATATATATATATATATATATATATATATATATATATATATATTGTTACGGAACAGAGAAAGATAATGTACACTTTAAATGAGAATACTGAAAATCACTACTGTCCCGTAAAGTTCCAGGTTCAAAACAAAAGAGTTAGGTAAAATTACAAGTTAAAGTTTAATGCTCAAACTAACAACAAAACATTCAGGACTCATAAGGATAATGTAATGGCAAATAAACAGGTTAAATATATGGTTAACTGCAATAGCCTCTATTAACACGAAATTAGCAAGAGTAAATTTATCTAAGTCAGCCCTGATAAAATGAGATACCAGATAATACTCAGTGAATGCCAGATAAATTATTACAGATACAAACTATTATAAAAAATGACTGATATAAAACTCTACATTAATCACAAAGACCTCACTAGGCCTAAGAATCAACCATATGCTACACAGTACAAGAAAAAATGCAACAACAGTGATACTCAAATTACACTCAGCTGCTAGATGTTTGGAGATTTCTTGAGCACTCACAATAATAATAATATCTGTACAGGGGAGGACAGAGATGTGAACAAAATGAGGAGCAGATCTAAGTGGCCATGATGCAGAGACTGAGCTCATTATATAGGGGCCGGCAGAGCTTGATACAACTTGTAAGAAGGACGCGCAAATGAAGCCATGGGGACAAAGAGTTGACAATCCCGCTCTGGACAACAGAAAGGACGACTTACTCTACTATAACGGTAGAAGGGGGGGACTGAGGCAGAACACGCTCGTGATCAAACATGCAGCATACTGTGCGTTAAAATTACACAAAGGATGATGAAATCATAGGCTATGTAACACCTCCCCACAAAGAAAAAAGAAATTTACAAAGGAAATTTCTTATTACTCCAAAACAATCTGTCTAAAGTCTAGATAAGCAATCTGCAATAACATTTTCTTTCCCCTTGACATGTTGTATGTCTAAGGAAAACTCCTGAAGAAGTAGACTCCATCTTGTCAATCTCTGATTTTCATCTTTAAACTTACTAAGGAATTTCAGTGGGTTATGATCGGTATAAATGACTATGGGGTCAAAACCAGAACACAAATAAAATGAAAAATGCTGTAAACCCAAAATCAAGGCCAAAAACTCTTTCTCAATAGTGGAGTAGTTCTTTTGAGGTGGAGTGAACTTCTTACTGTAGTAAGATACAGGGTGTTCGATACCCTGATCATCCTCTTGCAGCAAAACAGCCCCAGCTCCTGTATCACTTGCATCAACAGCCATCTTAAAAGGCTTAGCAAAATTTGGAGTAGCGAGCACTGGCTGACTTAATAGAATAGCTTTAAGTTTGTTGAAAGAGGATTCACAGTTATCGGTCCAGACAAATTTAACTCCCTTTTTCAGTAGGTCTGTAAGTGGTGATACAAGAATAGAAAAGTTAAGAACAAATCTCCTGTAATAACCTACCATTCCCAAAAATCTTTGTAGCTCCTTCCTACTTTTAGGTCTGGGAAGATCACTTATAACCTGAACCTTAGCTCCTGGTGGTGCAACATGTCCATCACCAATTACATACCCAAGGTACTGAACTTTAGCTTGACCAAACTCACACTTTGATAAATTAGCTACAAGATTAGCATGAACCAAACGGTCAAGAAATTTACTGACATGGCATAGGTGATCTTTCCAGTTGTCACTGAAGATTAATACATCATCAATATAAACAACACACCCTGCCAAACCCTCTGTTACAACATTCATGAGCTTCTGAAATGTGGCTGGTGCATTTTTCATGCCATATGGCATTACAGAACATGCAAAAGTCTTTCCTAGTGTTACAAAACATGAGATCTCCCTAGCACGTTCAGTCATAGGTACTTGCCAGTATCCCTTTAACAAATCAAACTTACTTATGTACCTAGCCTTTCCGATCTTGTCTATGCAATCTTCCACGCGAGGGAGAGGGTAAGTGTCTGTTTTAGTTATCTGATTAACACGTCTGTAGTCGATGCAAAGCCGCTGTGACCCACCCGGCTTAGGGACCAGAGTGACAGGAGAACTCCACTCGCTCTGACAGGGCTCAATCATCTTGTGGTCCAACAGGTAGCCAAGCTCCTTCTGAATGAGAGGAACTTTCACTGGGTTCACACGGTAAGGAGGCAATTTAATTGGCTTTGCGTCTGAAACATCGACATCATGCATCAACACAGTGGTTCTTCCTGGAGTAGCACGGAACACTTGCGGGTACTCCTGCAGTAATGCCGAAAACTCCTGCCTTTCCTTGGGAGGTAGATGAGAAAGTTTAGTCTGGAGATCATTCATGATATCAGGATTCTTCCCCAAACTATCACTCAGGCTCATACTGCATGGGAGAGCTTCACTTGCAGACTCGGGTGGAACAGCTACAGTGCAGACTGGATTATTTTCGTCCCGCCTGTGATATAACTTTAGCATGTTGATGTGACATAGTTGCTTGCTCTTTCTACGATCTGGTGTGGCGATGACATAGCTGACATCACTGAGTTTCTTCTCCACGAAATAAGGGCCACTAAACTTGGCTTGAAGAGGTTGCCCATGAACTGGTAGCAGAATCAAAACCTGATCTCCTGGCGGAAAGTGGCGTAACCTGGACTTCTTGTCATACCAAGTCTTCATCTTCTCCTGAGCAGCTCCTAAATTCTCTCTCGCCAGCTGTAAAGCAGTGGACAGCCGTTCTTTGAACTTCATCACATACTCCAGCAGGTTGACGTCATCTTCCTCCGACAGCCAGTATTCCTTGAGTAACTTAAGGGGTCCTCTTACTTCATGGCCAAACAGTAGTTCAAAAGATGAGAAGCCCAGTGATTCATTTGGAGATTCTCTTGCAGCAAACACAACGAATGGAAGACCTTTATCCCAGTCTTTCTGATGTTCCAAACAGTATTTCTTGAGCATCGATTTGAGTGTTTGATGATATCTCTCCAACGCTCCTTGGGTCTGGGGATGGTAAGCTGAAGACGTGATCTGGGTGATGCCCAACTCTTTCAGAGACTGCTTGAAAACGTTTGACATGAAATTACTTCCCCGGTCTGACTGTACCTCCTTGGGCAGACCAAACTTTGTGAAGAACCCTAGCATTTCCTTAACCACGTTCTTTGCTGAGATGTTTCTAAGTGGAATGGCTTCAGGATAACGAGTAGCCATATCAATCATGGTCAACACATAAGAAAATCCTGAAAAAGTCTTAGGAAGAGGGCCCACAATATCCACCAACACACGGGTGAAAGGCGCCTCAAAAGGAGGAATGGGAACTAGAGGTGCAACCTTTTCAGTCTGATTACACTTCCTCACAACTTGACAGGTGTGACAAGACTTACAATACCAGGAAACATCCCTGAAGATACCTGGCCAGTAGAAGTGTTTCAAAATGCGTGCCACAGTCTTCCTCACTCCAAGGTGTCCTGCCAAACTGGAATCATGAGCCACTCGAATGATATCCTGCCTACAAACACGAGGGATGACAACTTGATGTACAACCTCCCATTCACAGTCGGCTGATGCTGTTGGGGGTCTCCACTTCCTCATAAGTACTCCTGACTTTACATAATAACAAGTAGAAGCACCGGCTGACTCTTCTTCACTGTAAGCAGAGTTAGCTAGACCTTTCAACTCAGGGTCAGCAACCTGCAACTCAACCAACTCTTGACGAGACAAATTATCAACACTACGGGGTACTGCCTCATCTGGTGAGTGGTCCAAATTAGCAAGAAAAGTGTCAGGTAGGATAACATCATCATCATCATTATCCTCTAAATCACCAGTAATTTTAGACTTAGCCCTAGTGACAGCACATGCAGGGAACACATCAGGGACATCACAATCCTGGGACGCAGCCACTGGCTCACTAGACAACTGAGGAGCTGGACACACTTGACTTCCACCAATATCATTTCCAAGTAAGAAAGTTACACCTGACATTGGGAGTGTCTCAACCAACCCAACCATAACGGAACCATTAACAAAACCAGACTCTAAATTCACTCTGCACAGAGGGACAGAGAAGTAATTATTCCCTACACCTTGTAAGATTACAGTTTCATCAGAGGAATTAACATTAGAGCCTAGAACACTGGTCAGCATAAGGGATTGGCAAGCACCTGTATCACGATATATTTTAACTGATTTCCTGTCATTACTGTCCAGAGGACTGACAAAACCATCAGACAGGAAATTAGCACATGAACTCTTGAGAGTGTCACCCACGTTACTGCTCAAAAGAGGAGCTCCATCATGAGAATTTAAGTTACCCCTCAAAGCAGGTTCAGTTAACTCAGTTAAAGAATTCTGGGAACTCTCAAGAGTGGACACTAGACCAATTGACTGAATATTTAAAGACTCCTTTTTGTTCACATCACGCTGTCTCCTGAAACATCTCTCCGTAGTATGACCAAGCTTACTACAATAAGTACATTTACTTTTCTGAAATCTAGAGGTGAAGCTGGTATTTACTTCCTGAGAAACATCATCTTTATTCTCTTTCCTGTTACCTGTACTCTGAGTAGAGGCAACGTACTTACTCTCAGCTTTCCCTTTTTCTCTAGAATATCTCTTGTGAGTGAGAACATACTCATCAGCTAAAACTGCAGCATCAGACAAATTATCTATTCTTTTCTCATCAAGATATAGGCTTACATCTTTACTAATACACCTTTTGAAGTCCTCCAGCAAAATCATCTGCTTAAATTTACCAAAATCAGAATCCACATTCTTAGAATTTAACCACTGCTCTAACAGATCTTCTTTGATTTTTGCATACTCAACATGGGATTTTTTTTTTTTTTTTTTTTTACGTGTCCGACTCTGGGCAAAGGCTCAGGGCCTATTGTTTGGGGGCAGTGACCTATCCCAAGGTCCAGTAGTCCTCCTACACCTCCACATGTCACCACTTCGGCGCTAACACCCACCGTCGATATTGAATACATGCTAAGGCTGTCTCATACAGGACTGGTGTATTAGTATTAGCGGGGGTACTTTTACGACATGTCGGCGGGTCATCTGGTAGACCAGGAAAGTCTGCTTATTAGGAAATTCAAATCCTTAAACTGTTCCCTGCCCCAGCCGGGATTCGATCCTGGGTCCATTAGGACTGCAGGCCGCCTCTCTACCGATTCAGCCACCGCCTTATCTTGCTTGTAAGTTGTCCTAAATTTTACTCTCTAGGCTTCAGGAACAAGCTCATAGGCCTTAAGAATCAAGCTCTTAACTACATCATAATTATCAGACTGATCCTGAGGCAAAGATGCATAAGTTACTTGAGCTTTACCGGTGAGAACAGTTTGAAGGAGTACTGGCCAATACTCCTTGGGCCAACTAAAACCTGTAGCTACCCTCTCAAACAACTGAAAATACTTTGTTAAATCAGATTCATTAAAAGGAGGGACAAGTTTAACATTTTTAGCCACATCAAAATCATCAGAGCTAGATGATCCAGTTCCACCTTGTTTCATGCGATACTCATGGTCTGCCTGAATCCTGGCAAGTTCAATTTGTGCCTGAGCCTGTACCTGTGCCTCTTGAATACGAGCATTTGCCTGAAATTCAGCCTCCTTAACACGAGACTCCGCCTCCTTAGCCTTAGCCTCCTGCAGGGCTAGCTGTAACTTAGCTAATTCAATCTGCGTTTGCTCATTTGGAGGAGTTACATTAAACAAGCTTTCATTAATCATGTCAACAATTTGATCTTTAGAATAATGAGAGCGAACAGCAATTCCCAATTGTTGAGCAACGAGCTTAAGTTCATTCTTTGTTCTGTTTTCTATATCACACACTGTTTGCACATTTGACAAAAAATCTTTGGCTTCATCAAGTGTAGTAATAGTAGACATAATTAATAATTAACAGTCACAAAATATCAAGCAATATCCTTATGATAATATCCTGAATATCCTGATAAGAGGTCGCCAAATTTATGTTACGGAACAGAGAAAGATAATGTACACTTTAAGTGAGAATACTGAAAATCACTACTGTCCCGTAAAGTTCCAGGTTCAAAACAAAAGAGTTAGGTAAAATTACAAGTTAAAGTTTAATGCTCAAACTAACAACAAAACATTCAGGACTCATAAGGTTAATGTAATGGCAAATAAACAGGTTAAATATATGGTTAACTGCAATAGCCTCTATTAACACGAAATTAGCAAGAGTAAATTTATCTAAGTCAGCCCTGATAAAATGAGATACCAGATAATACTCAGTGAATGCCAGATAAATTATTACAGATACAAACTATTATAAAAAATGACTGATATAAAACTCTACATTAATCACAAAGACCTCACTAGGCCTAAGAATCAACCATATGCTACACAGTACAAGAAAAAATGCAACAACAGTGATACTCAAATTACACACAGCTGCTAGATGTTTGGAGATTTCTTGAGCACTCACAATAATAATAATATCTGTACAGGGGAGGACAGAGATGTGAACAAAATGAGGAGCAGATCTAAGTGGCCATGATGCAGAGACTGAGCTCATTATATAGGGGCCGGCAGAGCTTGATACAACTTGTAAGAAGGACGCGCAAATGAAGCCATGGGGATATAGAGTTGACGATCCCGCTCTGGACAACAGAAAGGACGACTTACTCTACTATAACGGTAGAAGGGGGGGACTGAGGCAGAACACGCTCGTGATCAAACATGCAGCATACTGTGCGTTAAAATTACACAAAGGATGATGAAATCATAGGCTATGTAACAATATATATACTGAACAACCATGGGGACATCATACAACCTTGTCGCACATCAACAGTGATCGTGAACCAATCACTTCAATATCCATTTACCCTCACATATGCCTCACTACCATCATAAAAACTCTTGACGGCACCTAGGAGCTTACCATCTACACCGTTCATGGGCAAAACCTTCCACAATCTTTCTCTGTCTACTTTGTCATAATATTTTTCCAGATCCGTAAATGCCATAAACATCTTATAGTCCTTCTCACAAGCCTTCTCCACTACCTGTCTTACACCAAATATTTGATCCACATATCCTCTGTCACTCCTAAAGCCAGCCTGTTGATCACTCATTACGACTTCTCACCTCTCTCTTAGTTTTTCTATAATAAATCTTCAACATCCCTTCCCTACCTTATTTCGGGCATACCCCAATAATTCTTGCACTCACTTCGGTCACCTTTATTTTTGTACAGGATTACAATCACTGCCTTTTTCCACTCAACTGGCACAGTTTCACAAATCTTTGCCTTCATACACACCTCCAACAAGCACCTCATTCCACTCTTTCCACTACACCTAATCATCTCTGCAAACACCTCAACCCCAGCTACGTTCCCATTTTTCAACCGTTTCACAGTGTTCTTCACCTCTGCGAGTGTCACATTTCCTGACACTGCATTCCTTCTCTGCACACTCCGAAAACCAATCTTGTTAACAGTCGCTTTGTTCTCTCCATTCCCATTCCTCATACTTTCAATATAAATTCTTTCCATCTTGTCCTTAATTCATCCCCATGGGTTAATAAGCTACCCATTACATCCCTCACACTTTCACATTTCTTACCACTGTCACTTCTACATTTCCGCACCTCTTTCCGAATAACTTCCTATTTTCAGAGTAATTTGCATTCATTTTTCTTCCTATACCATCATTTACCTTCTTTTTCCTCTTCACTAGTCTCGTTACGTGCTTCTTAATATATTCATTTCTAATTTCAACTGAAACCCTGTCCAGTATCCACTCTAGTCACTTCTTCCTCTTTTTCTCCACTGCTCTCTTCACCTCTTCATCCCACCACGCCGTAAATTTCTTCTTTTTTGTTACTTTAGCCACACCACACACCGCTTTAGCATTTCCAACTAAGCAATTCCTATATACATTCCAGAAGCTGTCCAGATCCATTTCATTCCAGTTCACTGATTCTAACTCCCCCCATGCTTTGGCTCTGTATTTATCTGTCATTTCTTTGATCCTATGCTTCTTAACTTTTAGTCTCCCTCCCTGATAGCTCCATTCTCTCTTGGTCCACCTCACTCCTCTCAACTTGATCTTGCATACCCTGATCATATAATCTGATTAACCTTGACATCGTCCTCTAACTGCTCTCGTATCATCAACACTACCCAGCATCGATTTCACTACGAGGATGTAATGAATCAGGCTCCTTTCAACACGATCTCCATTCTCTCTATACCATGTATATTTATGTGCATCTTTGTGTTTAAAATAAGAACTACACATGCACAATCTCCTTTCCTGACACATGTCCTTCAGTAGGTTCCCATTATCTCCTGGTACTCCACTACTACCCATTATATCATTCACAGTACCAGTGCCTACCCTACCATTCATATTGCCCATTACAATCTCTTTATAACTCCTGGACATTTCCCCTATTACTTCATCCAGCTCATCCCCAAACCTGTCTTTCTCTGTCTCACTCCTGGCCTCACACGGTACATACGCTACAATTGCTGCCATTTCCACCTCCTCAAACTTGAACTTGACCTACATATATCTCAAGTTGACACATATAATAAACAAATAAAAAGCCTTCAACTCAGTCCATGTAGGTGATAAAAGACTCCATAATATAATGCAATGAAGCCTGACTCAGTAGTTAGGCAACATTATTTCTATGTCGTGATAAATAAACTGACCAGAAAGAAGCAGTTGGATGAGAACTCAGGTTCCTAATTCTGGGGTCCTCGGCATCATACCCGCTGATCCATCCAACACACTGATGAGACTCTTAATTGCCGGCCATAACGTGTTCATCAGTGGCCATTCCACTGGCAGCGTGCTGTTGGTATGAGCACGATGGTAATGGATGAGTTGGGTCACACAATCTACTCACCACACTGATGCCAGTCCCTTTCCTTTTACTGCATCACTCTTATGTACAGATGCGGACAGAAACAGGGCCATTGCCTTAGCCCAGGCAGACAAGAACTGGGTCATATTTTTGGGTGATAAATTCCAGTGGAAAGAATGGAGAGATAATATCAGGTAGGGGTACGTAGATGGAAAGTCCTACCTCTTCCTCATTCTCTCCACTTAAACTCATCAGCCAGAAAAGACTCGGTTATTGTGTGTCCGGGCTAAGGCGATGTCTGTTTCTCTTGTCCTCAGTTGTACTTCACTCTTACCTATCATTCGACCTTCCTCCTACCCTTGATATATATATATATATATATATATATATATATATATATATATATATATATATATATATATATATATATATATATATAGAGTGTCATTAAATGCTCTGTGCATAACAACAGCTCTTGCTTGTTTGCTCGTTCTTGTGGAGGAAATAAATGAATTCACCACTACCATGTCCACATCTGAATTCACTGTTACCATGTCCATGTCGGCCCACCCGTTTTACTGTTAAACATCAGCTCTCACATACTGTATCCCTTGTCATGTTCCACAACTCATTATGGACTCAGTCTTTCTCATTAACTTCTCTCTGCTATTATCATTCATTTTTTTGTTTGTTTGTTTCTCAATGTAGTGCTGCTCTCGGGTGTCTGCCCTGTCCTCTCCTCTATCCTTCTTTCCTTCCATCTTCTTCTGTCTTTCTTTCCTTGTCTTTCTGCCTACAGGTGACTTTACACTCCCTCTTCCGTCTTTCACTCCTTCATACTTTCCTCTTCCTTCTACATGTGGGTGACTCTACACTGAGTGACAAGTCAAATGGTTTCCTGTACACCAGGAAACCATTTACTATGCTGGGTGGTAACCATATAACCAAATTTTGGCGCCTGGTGGTTTAGTGGGTAATGATTGTGCTCCAGTTGGATTGAGCCGTTGAAGGTTTATATCCAAGGGATGATTGGGGTTTATTGCTCACGTAATGCCACTCGGGGATGAGTGAGGTTGGTCACTCTCATCTTAAATGTCAGGACCAACCGCCTAGCCCCGGGCTTCTACGCTCCTCATGGGGCAACGTAGGATTGGATGATAGATGGATTGTTTGTTTACCGCCTCATTGCATTTCTAGAAGATTTACCCCTGGATGATTTGCCCCTTACTAACTAACGTACAGTGGTAATTTTCATTGGCTATGCTTTCACGTTTTTGCCCCCCCCCAAAAAAAAAAAAAAAATATTTTGTCATCCTACCTACTCATCTTTTTTGCACACACCACTCATTCATCCTCCGCTGTGGTCAATGATATAAAAAAATCGACTGCCGAAACTAGCAGACAACCCGTATGATACATTCGCCCCGTTGTGACACACCATCATAATCCCAGTCCAATTTTTCCCCTCCTGTCTGCTCATCACATCCACACGTAAAAAACTGGGAGAACATAATCAAGAACCATTGCACTGACAGCGGTGCTTGTTGAGACACACTTTCCTTCTTAACCACGATTCGAAACAATCTGTATTGACTTATATTAATCTGATGAACTTGGGGTGATTTGAAATAGCTCGCCAAATCTGAACTTCTGTATTGCAGCTGTACTGATGTTGGCAGAAAAAGCCTTCATGGGCATAGTCTGAGTCAATCCATTCTACCGGAATTTTGACCTGGATATAGGCTATCTTGATAACTGATTTGTATGGATATCAGCTGAGTAAAATAGATCTATGTGGATCTCAACATGGCTAAAATGATCTGGAAAAAATAAACTAGAGTCAAGTTGGTGTGACTGTATGTAAAACAATCGACTATCCTTTGAACGAAGCAACAAACCCTGGAATGGATAGGTTAAAGTTGTTAAAGCTGATATTTGCACACGTAGACCAGGTACTGCACAATTACTTACCCGAAATAAAGAATATAATATTGTACTAAACTACATTTTTAATTATAAGCAAATAGAATATATGATATGAGAATGAAATAAAACCAATATTTGCTTGAATTTTACTGTGTGTTAGCTTTGGTCGGCCACCGTCATCACGATGTACTGCTACCTTCGGGTGACTGTACACGGTGTGACAGGAAAAGTGGCTTTTTGTGACCCAGGATATCATTTACTGCGTTGAGTGGTAAGCATGTGTCTAAATAGGCGCTGGGGGTCTAGAAACCAATGAGTGTTTTTATCTAAGGGTTGGTTGAGGTTTGTTCAGATAATGCCAAGCAAGGCTTGGCGATTGGTCATTCTCGTCTGAAGTATCGGGACTATGCAGCCTAGCCTTCAAACTCGTACACTCCTAATGCAGCAATAAAGAGCTGGAAATTTGATAGAAACAGAACTGTAGTTTCCTAGATGGATCCCAAGTTGTGAGTAAAAGAACATTTTCTTTACTGAATGTGAGTGAATGTAAACCGAATTGAAATGACCTGAACTGATGTGACTGGGCCCGAGTGGATGTGATGGTCCTGATTTGGGTTACTCCTTCCGGGGTGTCCTCAGCATCCCGGAATTCTCACCAAAACCAGTGTTTTCTTGGGATCACAATATTCCACGGTGTAGGAAAGAAGAAGGTCAGTGGATGTTAAATGTTTATACCACTAGGTAATTCGCAGCAGTCTTTTTATGCTATCTTTTGTGGTAATTGGTACCGGCACTGCATTTTCCTTATAGTTCCAAAGTTTATGTGAAGCACATTGCAAAAATCACAAATAATGTATTAAAATCCCTTCCGTATATTAATGTAAGACATTTCTGTTCGGACTGCGAACATAAAATATACCGTTTTACAACAAAGAAAGCAAAACTAGCTATTTGGTCCCTGTCGTTTTAAGAATAGATTTCACATGCCATTCAACCATTAACTGTTATAACATTTGAAATATGAGAATACTTAAAGATTTTAATGCAAGTTGTAATGCGACATATAGCTAAGTTTTACAAGAATGTCTTGCATGAAGAAGAAGTACAGGCAGGTACTGTAGCTGGGGGCGCCCACCATTCGCCCGACGTACTGTCATTTTCAGATGACTTGACGTACAGTGAAAAGTAAAATAGTTTCCAGTAACACACAAACCCACATCTTACACTGGATGGTGGCATGTTGACGTGTGATTTTATTTTATTTTTTTAATGTGTCCGACTCTGGGTATAGGCTTCAGAGCCTGCTCCCAAGGCCCAGTAGTCCTCCTACATACCATACACCTCTACATGTCACCACTTCGGCGCTAACACCCACCGTCCATATTGAATACATGCTAGGGCTGTCTCATACAGGACTGGTGTATTGGTATTAGTGGGTGTATTTTTATGACATGTCGGCGGGTCTCCTGGTAGATCAGTAAAGCCTGCTATTATAAAATTCAAATCCTTACACTGTTCCCTGCCCCAGCGGTGATTTGAACCTGGGTCCGGTAGGACTGCAGGCCACCTCTCTACCGACAGAGCCATCTCCACCCCTAATGATGCTCTAGTCTAGTAAGTTAAGGTTAAAATCGGAAGTTGCAAATAAGGTTTATATCCAATGAGTAATTGTCTTTTATCGCTTACATACAGTAATGCCACCCAGAAATGCGAAACTATTCTTCCTCACCTTAAATGGCAGAATTAAGTAGCCTAGCCCCAGGCCCTCGAGCCTGCACGCTCCTGATGAAGGAAGGAAGGAAGGAATAATGAAATACTAGCACCAAGCCAAAATAGGGTTATATGGCACAAAGGTAGAAGAGAGCGGAGTAAATAATTATATTAAATGTGTGATATGAAGTGCAGTAAGAAAAGTGATAATACTGGAAACAGAAACAGTGGGAGAGTCACCTAGGAAATCAGTAAGCTGTGGGGACTGACGGAGTTAGTAAAGGAAGGAGAAGGCTGCAAGACGTTGTTGGAATGTAGACGGGCAATTTAAGAAACAGATGGATAGTCATAGGGCAGTCACAGTGTGAGCTGGTGGGAGATCATGGCTCATCAAATGACCATGAGTTAGGAGGGTAAGACCTTAGCGAAGACGAGTAAGAATTGTTTCCCCTCGACAACTGGGGTGGGTTGATGTGTGCCAGGGAAGAACAGAGGGTTTAACACTGTGTAATTTGTTGTGAACCTGCTGCTTCCATGAGGATTGCCAACGATCACGGAAGAGACGGGTTAGTAGAGGGAAACAATCAAAAGCCGGGATGGGGTGAAGGCAGGACCTAGAGGAGGAAACAGCAGAGCACGCCAATGAGTCAGCTTGTTCGTTACCTGTAATTCCTGTATGGCTAGGAACCCAGCAGAAGCCAACCGACTTTTTTCTAACAGAAGGACGGAACAGCCAGACGATGAAGAGAAGACGAAGATGATGAAAAGAAGGGTTGAGGGAAGATATATGTCATTCCAGTTTAGCCAAGAGTCAAATGTGAAGCCGAGAAACTGTGGTAGAGGATCGGTAGGGAAGTGGAATGTTATGTAAGTATAGAATAGGTTGTGGTATGGTTCACAGACGAGTAAACGTTATTATACAGGATTTACAGGTAGAAAAACGAAAACCTTGAGTAATAGCCCATGTGGTGGCTGCATCAATGGCGGACTGAAGAAGCGATTGGAGTCGAGACAGATCTGAATCTGCAGGTAAATAGCTAAATCATCAACATACAGAGAGGCGGAAACAGAAGGGGGTAGAAAAGAGACAATGCCATTTATTGCTCTAAGAAAAAGGGTATTACTAAGGGCACAGCCTTAGGGGACACCTTCATGCTGGGTAAAGGCACGGGAAAGGTGGTCTTTTAGATGGACACGAAAGGTCCGGAGGAAAAGAAAATTCTGAAGAAAAACACCCATGTTACCATGCAGACCAAGGGAGAGAAGGCAACGAAGAATATGATACCGCCATGTTGTATCGTACGTTTATTCTCAATAAGAAAAAAAAAAAAAACGGCAATAACCGACTGGTGGAGGGAAAGAGAAGAATGGATGAAATATTTGAGTTTGAGAATGGGATCTAAGGTGCTGTGTGCTTTGGATACCCAAACTGTAAGGGAGAAAGAAGACTACGGGATTCAAGGTGTCTCATGAGTTTAGTATTGACCATCCGTTCAAGCAGTTTACAGTACATAAACAGCTAGTCAGGGCTATGAGGCGGTAACCTTGAGGATGGTGCCCAGGTTTACCAGGTTTAAGAAACAGGGGGATGATCACTACACACTAATCAGAGGGTAAGAAACCTTCAGTCTAGAATTAATTACAAAGAACCAAGGGAAAAGATGTGGCTTGTGGAGAGTTGTGTTTTAACATAGCATAATGAACACCATCAAGTCCCTCACTGATATTCTTAAAAGGTTTAAATGAAGACGATAAGTCACAAAGAGAAAAGGGAGCGTTAAGAGCTCCCTTAGCTGACAACGTAATCGAAATCTGTACGGATTCAGAATCAGATTTAAGGCAATGAAATTCTTGAGAGAGATAGACGCACTACTAATGGAACAAAAAATATTACCAAAGGCATTTTCAACTAAGGAAGCATCGGCTTCAGTCTTGTCTTTGATATGAAAAAGCAGGGCTTGGGATGGGATATGGTTGCCTGATATTATACAAAGTCTGGACCAAAAGGTCCCAGTAGGCATATTTACAGAGATGGAAGAAACATAGTCTCTCCAACTCGAACGTTTAGCCTGACGGTTGGTACGACGGAAGGCAGCAGAAGCTCGGCAAAATATGAGGAGGCTGCAAATCCAATCGGGTGGACTGTTTAAGGCAAAAGCTTTTCCAGGCAGCACGTTTCACACAGTGGGATCGTAAACAAGCAGGAGTTCACTAAGGAATACGTGTGACAGTTGACGGTCGCGTATCAAGGGGAATGGCAGTGAAGGCAACACTTAAAGCCTGGACAAGGAAAAAGGACAACATATCTTGTGGAAACGAAAAATATGAAGGAGGAAGTGGGGGCGCTGTAAAAGAAGAAGAAATCTCCCAGTTGGCAGCATGGAACTGCCAACGAGGGGGATTAGGACCAGGAGAGTAAGAGGCAAGAGAGAGTCTAGTGGGGAAGTGATCACTAAAAAGAGTGCTTTCTAATACCGACCAGTGAAAATGGATAGAAACTTAAGGGGAGCAAAGGGACAGATCCAAACAGGAGAGGGAACGAGTACAGTGATCGAAGTGAGCGGAGGTGTCAGTTCTCAGGATAAAATGATCTTGAGGAGGAAGAAACTGTTCTAACTAGAATGCAGTCAGTAGAGCACATACTCTGCCAATGCCCTATCACGCAATGTTAAAGAATGTGAAAAGAATTCCTGGATCCGCACCTTTATCCAGATCCATACCAAAGTTTAATGGAGTGTATTCTGTGCCAAGACCCATTCTTCTACCAAGTTTCGTCGAAATCTGTCCAGTAGTTTTTGTGTAATCTTGCTCACAAACCAACCAACCAACAAACGAACAGGGGGAAAACATAACCTCCTTCGCGGAGGTATAAACGTCCCTTAGAGATGATCACAGAGTCACCCCACAGGGAATGTTGGCAATTAAAGTCATCAAGAAGAAATGGGGGAGGAAGGGAATGAAGGAATGTGACAAAGTTTGGAAAATCAAGGGGAACAGAAGGAGAGAAATAGAGAGAGCTAACAGTGATCCACCGATTGAGAAAGACATGAGCAGAAGTATGAGGGAGGGAAGAAAAAATAGGAAGAGGTTCAAAGAGTACATCATTACTGATAAGCAGTATCATATGAAGGAGGGGATCCAAGAAAAGTATAGCAAGAGATAGGAACTGGGGAAGTATGAAGAAAGGTTTCCTAAAGGGAGATAGGAGGATAATGGGAGGAAATAAGAAAATGAACGTCCATGCAATGGGTATGGAAGCCTCTAATACTCCACTGAGGATGTGCCAGTACTATGGAAAATCAAGTGTGGGAAGAGCACAGAGACTGCTTATGGCGTTGAGGGAAAGAGTACCCAGGAGGCATAGGTAAATCAAGAACAGTAGGATCGAGGGAGATAGGGAGAACGTAGAAATCATGGAGGAGGCGAGTGGTTGAATAGAGGAAGAGTGGAAAACAGATGAGAGGGGAAGAGGAAGTGCATCTAGAGATGGAAATGGGAGAGGAAGGTGCAGGAGAGGTAGGAGGAATGGGAGTAGGGGGGAGTGAAGAAGGGGGGGGGAATGTATTTCTGCAGTGACAAAGGTAGGCAAGGAAAAGGTATGGTGAAGATAATTGATGACACTTTGCAGGAATTCTGCTTCCACAGGAGAGGACAAAAGTTGAGGGTGAGCTGGTGATATAGCATTATGGTGCTGTTGTCTGGAGGAGGGGGAACACTGGACAGGCTGTATAGGCTGAGCAGTAGAGGAAACGGGGGAGACCAGAAATATGAGATGGAGGGGAGAAGGTGAAGGAGAAGAATGGGAGTATACAATATGCGAAGGAAGTGGGGTGGAAGGTGCAGAACGAACAGGAGAAGGAAGCCAAAATAGGAATCCGAAAAAGAGGCAAGAGTGGCAAAAGAATTTGAGAGAGGAAGGAAAAGAAGTAGAGACACCAAACGAGCTCGAAACTTGTGAGACAGAAGTGGGTCTAGCCACGCGGGCATTGGAGATGCCAAGGGAGTGCCCCAAGCTACGTACCTGACGACGTGCTTCACAGAGGGTATGCCTCGTTTTCACCTGATGTGGGACATTTCTGCTTCAAAAATGTAAGTGGGACATTTCCTGTAGGCGGCTGTATGTTGTCCCCCACAGATTGGGCAGAACAGGAAAGTAGACACACAGGTAGATGTTGGGTGTCCAGCTAGGGAGCAGTTGGGGCAAATAGCTGGAGATCGACAGTAGCCTATTTTGCAGAGGGTTCCAATTGCCAGCAGGAAGTGCTCTGACGGGGGGGAAGAACGTATTACTTGGCAGAGAGGGCTGTGCCTCCAATTATAACGGAGGAGGGAAGGTCACGGGACTCAAAAACTATCTTGGTGATGTTCGCTGGTTGCTGGTGGTGTTCTCTGGGAAAGATTGTGTAGCACTCTACAGACAGGATTTGGTAATGCTGTTCAGAGAGGGTAAGTTTTACCTCAGCTCATTCGGAGAAAGGTCTGCTACCAGAAGAAATGTACAAGAGAAGTCGGACAGTAGCAGTCGTTGATTTCAATTGGAGATCTGGAAAAACAGGGACTGGATTCCCCGACGAGTTGGCAAATGTTTTTACTTTCTCTGCTTGTGCAGCATTCTTGACTTGAAGGAGGCTAGATCCGTTCAGTCTTACGGAGAATATGACATCTGAACCCATCTGCCATAGCAGGGAAAGATGAAGTGACAGGTCATTGCTTTGGGAAGTAATATTGAAATAATGAGACAAGGTCTGGGGTCAAAAAAGGGAGGTGGTCAAAGTAGAGATAGGGAGTCGGGAAGCAGTATAAGGACGGAACGAGTAAGAAACGGGACAGATAGACGGAGAAAGACACGGAGGTAGATAAGGTGCAAGGGTTACTATGGAT
This sequence comes from Coenobita brevimanus, assembly GCF_032717465.1. NCBI lineage: Eukaryota > Metazoa > Arthropoda > Malacostraca > Decapoda > Coenobitidae > Coenobita > Coenobita brevimanus. The sequence goes on along the minus strand of NC_137033.1, from coordinate 36,592,161 downwards.
GATGAGCAGGTTGACGGAATAGTACATGGAAGGGACTGTGAGGCAGGAGTTGGTGTAGATGAGCAGGAAGAAACAGGCAGGGGAACTGTGGAAAGAGTCGGAAAACACCAGGAAGAGAAGCTGGGCTTGTCATCGCGGTAAAAAAATCGGCAGAATCGGGGGAGGGAAAACCAGAACCCATATCCATAATTTTAGCTAGGAAGGAAAAGGTTCATTGTGACTGTTGAAAAAGAAAGGATTATTTGGGCAAGAACACAGAGGCTAGAGGCCCAGCCAAAGAACCAGAATGGGATCAAGCTTCAAGTATGCACTCCCAACCCGACCCTTGAAGGGATAGCAAGACTTGTGGGAGAATTAAGCCTCCCAGCACAATGATGGGCCACCGGTTATTGGCCGAGAGTCCTACCACTAAGTAACAGCACCGCTGGATCCGAAAGCTCTCGCACAGCAGCAGTTCCACCCCTGCAGAGGTCTGCCTATGCAGAGGTACACGAACTGGGTGGTGCCGAACCACCATGATCCCTATACAATTGGCCAAACCAGTAGTCCATGGGCACAACCTAATCCTTCCTTTTGCAGCTTACTCGATGTCATTGATAAGAATTTTGATAAATGTGGAAAATACCAATCTATTTAAAGTGAAAGATAGAACAGAGAGGATAAGAGAAAAGGAAAGAGGAAGCAACAGTAGAAGAAAAGAGCATTGCAAAATTAGCTGAGGTAGCGACAGGGACCCAAGGAGCTGTAGACGCGAGTGCGACATCCACCTAGCAACCAGACTTCCCCACACTCTGGAGTTCATTAAGGTACCCTGCTATAGTTTACCTACGCATCAAGTCCCAGTCGACGGCTCCGAAGCCCACACAGACAACAACGAATAAGAGAACAGGGGACGTTCCTGGTATGAGAAAATGGATTGAATGATATAATAATTATTCTGTCACCCAAGAAGCTACTCCCTTCTCTTCTTAATGTGCATCTCATTTATTCTTCTTTCCTACGTCCTTTTATTTTCATTTCCTGTTTTACTCGACCTTACCTATTTTATTCCACTCCTTCACCCCATACTCGCTCCTTTTCCTTTTTAATATTTTTTATCCACTCTTCTTGGTCTTTCCTTCTCATGTTCCTTTCCTGTTTCCCCATTACCCAATTTCGTGAAGAACTACCCGCTACAATTACAGTACTAAAGCTTCCTTTCTTTGGCCCCCACCGTCTCTTACCCACCACTTCCTTTGCAAATACACAACACTCATAGTCTCATCCCATACCCGCGCCAGCCTTCTCTCCCGCCTGCGGTCATTCATTATATCACACCACAACTCCCTCCCCATCTTACACACTCGTACCTCCTCTTATCCTTCACCCTACCACAACACACACCCTCCTCATCTTACACACTCCTACCTCCTCTTATCATTCACCATAACCGAACATTCATTTTCCTCACCTTACCCACTCCAAATCTCCTCATCCTCAGCCTCTCCATCCCCATACCACAACACACCTCTCACCTCACGTCACCCACTCCTGCCACCTCCTTTCCCCTCTTCTCCCTCACCATAATTACTAATTTAAAAATGCTAAAGGTGTTAATCCTTGGTAGAATATGTTGTGACTTTCTTTTATAGCCTACTTTCTCTTCAAGAAACTTTCTCGCAATTATTAAGCTTTCCTTTTAAAGAGTACACATAGTGTTTATTTTGGAGTTTCTCCTTTGTACCCCCTGTTTTATGGTTATTTATAAATATTACTTCTTGTGCGTCTCCTGCACCAACTTCCACCCATCGTTTTTTTTTTTTTTTTTTTTTTTTTTTTTAATAACAGAACAGAGGAAGGAAAGGCAAATGAATAGACAAAATAATAATCCATACACCAGATTACTGGTGTCCTCTGTTCATATAATATCTGCAACAGCTAGACTTGAACAGCTGTAGGTTGAAGTTTAGAGGGAAACAACTCTGGGGAAGCGAGTTCCAAAGAGATGCAGTTCGGGGAATGAAAGAAATCTGATAGGCAGAAGTTCTGCACTATGGCTGAGCGACATTCCAGTCATGAGCGCTACAGATGCCCGTGTAACACAAGGGAAGGCATGGAGAGGTGGCACCATGGACGCAACTTCGTCTGAGCATTTGCCATAATAATGTCTGTAAAATAATGCAAGGAGGCAACATTTCTTCTTACTTGTAGGGGAGGTAGTTTATTTGTAATGAAAGGGTTGTTAATAATTCTAACAGCTTCGTTCTGAATTTCGTCTAGTTGTTTTAATGCAACCTCTCCACATCCATTCCACAAGGGTGAGCAATATACAAGCTGAGAGCGCACATGACTCATAGCTAACTGCTCGTCAGTGAAGAAGTTACGGACTCTGTACATTAATCCAAGTTTCTCTGAGGCAGTTTTAGCAAATGATCTAATATGAGAGGTCCAGTTGAGGGCATTGGTAAGTGAGACGCCGAGAATTTCAGTCCTTTTGGAGATGGGAATATTAGGAGAATTGAAGGAAATATACGAATCTGGCAGTATCTGTCTATTAGTAAATTGTATATATTTAGTTTTACTAGCATTATATATAACCCTTTATTTCTCAGAACATCGAAGGTTTGATGAAATTTCATTTATAGCAAACCCTTTTTCTGCTGACTGACTAACGTCTCAGAATTGAGAAAAACTACATCACCGAAAGTAAAATATAATTATAATCAATCGGGCAAATAATAATAATAATAATAATAATAATAATAATAATAACAATAATAATAACAATAATAAGAGGGCAAGTTAGGGGAAAAAGTAACACAGCCGCGCCAACCTTTATCTGTTGCCTAATTTTTCTAGTTTTTGATGTGGTGATAGGCCTACCTATACTCCATACTGTGTGCATGCAGATTTGCCAAACAATGATTTGGTGAATGATTTGGTGCCAGATTATGATCAAACGAAGATTTTTTTTTTTTCTCGTATAACTTTTTTGGCATTTTTTAAGTTATGCCATTGCAAGTGCTTTGAATGCATTGCATTCATTCTGCTTTCAGGTGATCAGTGACAGTTGTCCTTAAAGCCAAACCAAGAGACAGGACGTGCCTGCTTTGGTAACTACGCTAGATATGTGATTTTTTACCCCTGGTACAGACACCCCAAAGGGATAATAGAAAAATAAAAAGTTTTGAAGATATTGTGTGACAAACAAATAAGAAACACACAAACACTGGTGAATACATAACCTCCTCCCCATAACTGAAATCATGTATCTATGTTCAGAATATGTTTTATTTTTTATATAATTATAGGTTATGTCTAATTTGTGTTGTACACATAAATAAGGAAAATTCATGAGTTTCTCGAAGTTATATTTCCATTAGTTTATAAATTTTTGTTATATTTTTTTTTACCCCAAGGGCGTTCATCATTTTCCCCATTCACAGGGATTAAGAAAAAAATCCACATATTCTTTAAAATCTCAGCACTGACTGGTTGTAGAATTTTCATTCATGTGTTATGTTTTAAGATGTTAATGTACCATTTGTCATGTGCTATCCAGTCTGCCCATTTGTTTTGAAACAGGATCAGTGAAGCAAATTTAAGGCCTTTTTATATATATATATATATATATATATATATATATATATATATATATATATATATATATATATACTGTATATATATATATATATATATACCCGATTGATTATACAGTTTACTGCAACTTGGAACACCACAGTGAAAGGTTTCAACCCCTACAGTGCAATAACGGTTTACTTGAATTATATCTTGCTAACTGCGAAAAATTTTGTTCAATATATGAAAGATGTCTCTTGCTGAGGATACTAATGAAGACCCCTCCAATTCGAAAGTCAAGCTGCAGAACATCCCATGGCAGAGCAAGAATAAACAAAAGAAAAAAAAAACTTCTCTGGTTGTGATATTTATATTTAAATACACCACCGCTCTGTGGTTCTCGTCACCCACACTTGAACACCAATCAGAGATAGGTGGTGGCGTTAACAGTTAGTTGATACCCATCATGTCAACACTAACTTTCAGAGGTATCTTTATTTTCATCAGATATCACTGCAGTTATTTTTCAGTTTATCTTCCCGTCCCGTTCCATTCCTTTGGTGAACGTTATTTTATGTGCAAGTATGCCCATACCAGGCGATGTATAAAAAACTTTCTTAATGCTTACGGTATGTTTGCATAAAAATATTTGTTTATACACTTTCTGTGACACTCGTGCAGCTGCCAAACAATTTTCACAACTAAACTAGGACGAATATTCCAGTAAAAAAAGAAACTAATAAACTTATGTCATTCACTGCTGTGGAGGCTTATGTATCTTTAAAAATTATAAAAATTCTTTATGAATATTACCAAATTTATCGCGAATCCACCATCTTCTTAACATTCATTCGCGTTGACGCCCTAACCTGCCGTGCCTCAGCAAGCTGAGGCAAATATCCCACATACACACCCTAACCTGCCGTAATCCATAGTCATTGAGCGTATACACTTCCATTACTTAATCTCTTGTCTACCATATTCAAGGCAATATGTAAAATTCCATTACAACCATTATCATCACAAGATATTTACTTCATCACTTTCAGTTATTACTCGTTTATTTTCACTTTATCACAGTCATTTCCTTCAGTAATCCCATCATCCCAACTAATTTTATGAATGCCATTCACTTCAGCCCTCTCGTCAACACGTACCTCACACTAACCATCACGTTCGACAATATCAACTAAATCATTCCCTGTGATATTGCACATCCAGCTTCTTAAAAAAAAAAAAAAAAAAAAAAAAAAAATTGCGTTTCTCCTCATAGGTTTGATTACCAGTATCTCGACTACTGTTCTCCTTTTCCAACATTAATTTGGAGTTGTACCACAACATACCACAATTCTATATATACATTTTCTCCTTCATCAACACCATTTGGTATATGGTGCCTCTCTTGAGTTTAGGACCCCACAAAGTAATGTAAGTGATTGGATTATTTATGACCTTAGTAAAACAACCTCCCAGCATAAGTGTCACACAACGTATTCTAGACTGGGCAAGATGAAATGTTGTGTTTTACGAAAAGCTTCTCTCACGTTTAATATTTATTATTGCATACATTCCATTCCCTCAATTCACTGGTCCTGCCTTCTCTTCTATATGCTATTTCTGTTATACGAGAGAGAGAGAGAGAGAGAGAGAGAGAGAGAGAGAGAGAGAGAGAGTGTGATACGGCAGTGTATGGGTGCGTCAGAGTCTGTGTATTGTTTGTCTACTTTGAGCGTCTCTGTTATGCTTTGAGTATTTAACTCATTTTCTTACCAGGACATCTAACATTAAATTGTGAAAAACATAAACACAAGAAAGAGTTTGATGTTTTTTTTTTTTTTTCCACACAAAGAACTGAAGAACTTTTTTTTTTTTTTTATCTTTTTTCTCCCACTAATTTCACGCACTTGTCACCATGAATCGGTTACAGCTATCACACTTCCTGCCAGGGCTGCCGAGACGTTTAACCCATCAGCAGTAGATCCGTCTACTAACGGCTTTTCCTGTTAAATGGGTACACCGCATTTACTGCCGCTGGGCCAACCAATATACAGTAAGCTTTAGAAACTACTGACCATAAGGACATCGATAGATCCCAGCCTTCCTCCATCTCCATCGTATCAGTAGCTCTGATGCATGAGTAAATTTCTTATATGATAAGTTTGGCATCACATTCAGCATCAGTAGCCTACCATCAGTGCCAAGGGCTGGGGACACTATCAAACTTCCTATAGTCTCTTTCGTAACTTGTCTATATTTTTGCTGGAAAAACATGAGACAAGTGAAGAATCGCTGCTCTTTTGTCAATTTATATTTAAGAAAAAAAAAGAAGAATAGACAATATAACCTTTACTGAGCAGTGAATTGAGCAATTCGTATACACTCTTTGTTCTTTCGGAAACACAAATTTAAGTTACGAGATTAAATGATCGAAACAATTGTCCATGAATCTCAGCTCAGCCTTTAATGGTAAGAACGGTACAACCAAATCAGTGATTCCCACTGACCAGCAACAGATGACAATAATGCAATAATACGAGTACAAGAGCTGGTCTTGATTATCAGGGACACCATGGCATGAAAAACTAATCGTTGATGTGGTAATCCCGGTGATACTGCAGAAATATCTGTAAGTACCATTGCTATACTGGAGGTCATCACCCACTTCGTAATACTCATCGTAACAATCTCAGCTCAGGCTAAGTTAAACCTTATTTCAAAACTGGGGAATGAGAAAAGAGTGCCTTAGGTGGTATATTCCTGTTTTCCATATTTATTATTTGGGTAAGTTTGTACGCGATGAATTTCTGTCCTGCTAGATTTTCGTTAATTTCAGCCCAAACTTATGCTGCCCATTAGCTCCTCAGCTCCTTTGCTGACAGAGAGAAAAAAAAGTAGATTTACCATAAAAACTGCCTTGAAACCCATTTTTATCTCATAATTCGCTGGGCAAAATGAAGTATACCGTGAAGCGAATCAAGGACGCAATCTGCCTTGCGTGTCCGAGATCTGTCCATAAGTATCTGTGTGCTGTGTCAAGATTATACGTCCTTAGTGTTATGATGTCTAATGCTGGGGGAAGTCAGTAATCAACAAGGCGGACATGAGATGTGAAACAAGCAGAAGGCGTATCCCAGATGCCACGACTGTCTACAGGCCGGTGTAACTGGGAGACAAACTAACACCTCGGCCCTGTCCGACCTGTGATATAATTTCATGGAATAATCAATGATGACACGGGCGCCATGGTGAGCGTGAAAAGCTACCATGGTGACACAACCGTACCAGGGAATACTATCATCAACACATCATAGCCGTCAGCACACGTAGGCTAGCGATGGTTAAAAAAAAAAATAATGATAATGTTATGAAGGGAAATTGTCAGTTAGGTATTCTCGTACCTTCGAGACGTTTCTGGTACCGTAAGTTCGGTACGAGACAGAGTTGCCAGTTAGCTTGCTGTTTGTGAGCGTAGTTATTTCACAAGTTATGCATTAATGTAATGTACTCTTTTTCTCAATAATGTTTTATTTAAGTGATTGCTTGTTAAATTATGTAGTGTAAGTTCATATGATAAATGATTTAGAGTGTTATGTGATGTGAGACAACTCTAGCATGTTTTGATGTCTCTTAGTTGGTAACTGTTGTTACTACGGGCTGATGCAAGACTAGCACGTCCGAGAATGTTTGAGAAGTAGGTCTTTCTAGAACAATGCAAGCTTATATAAGATGGAGTAGAGATTATTACAAGATTAAGTTTAGTCGGGTTTCAGGTCAGTCTCAGCGAAGATCAGTCGGTTTTGGTGCAGTGTCATTGCAGTGCTGTTAGTGAAGTTTGGGAAGAGTTGCTTTGCAATCGTTAAGCGTAATTACTGTCAGTGAAGATTGTATATTTTTGGTACTTGTGAAAACAGTGACAAATAGTGACAGGTTATTGAAGTTTGTATATCACTGGAACTTGAGAAAACAGTGAAGTGTCAAGCATTAAAAGTGTAATAACTGTGAAGTGTTGTTGAACATTAAGTGTAATAACAGTTATTAAAGCGAGTATAGCTCCAGTGCTTGTGAGAACAGTGAAGTTGGAAAACATTAAGTGGAATTATTTGGAAAATAAAGACAGTGAACTTTAAGGAGCCAATGTTGTTGTTGTTGTATTTTATTTTCTCCTTATTAGAGGAGACCGGGCCTTGCCGTAGCCCGGTTTGTGGTGGTTGGTTTCAGTGGAGTAAGGGGGAAGACAGGGCCTGGGGATTGCCCAGCACACACGCCCTGTCTCCTGGTTGAGTTTGTGGTGTGTGTGGAGCTAGTGTTTATTTTCGCCTCAGCTGATCCTGTGTACTGCACAGCTAAAGGCTGACCATAGGAAGAACAACTCACTGGGCAATGTCCTTCCTGTACTGTACTACTGCTGTTGGAACCTGTGGCAGTGTGGGGACTGGGACTTAACAGTAATAATAATGGAGAAAGGAGGAGGAGGGAGAAAGAGGGAGTGGGAGAGGGAGAGATAATGAGAAAGAAGAGAGAAGGAAGGAGATGATAGGAAGCATGCGATATAAGGAAAAAGGATTCTTGCTCTACTAACGCTGCCCCTCATTCAATGCCTAACATCATAAAGAGTAGTCATCGCAGCCAACTTCATCATCCACCACCATTATAGCCCACCCAGTCCACTTTTTTCTCCCCCCCTCCGCTTTTTTTTTTTTTTTTTTTTTTTTTTTTTTACTCATACTGCGTTTAAATAATTTAACGGCCTACTTACAACATCCGTCTTCACAGCATAAACAATATTATCCCCAGCATGACATTGCTCAGTTTGCCAGTGCACTGAAAGGTACTCCCGCCTGGTGGCAGCCCGTGAGCTGACAGATACATGAACTGCAGGTGTAAGGGTCATAGCTACCAATATCTGATGTTATTCCACCCAAAACCAGCCAAAGCTAAGTGTTGTCATACTTAACATCAGGTTTCCACCAACAAAACTAAGAATTTTACAGTATTCATGGCCTTATAAAGATGAGTTGGAAAAAACAAAAATAGTATTTTAAACGTATGTTCAACTCCTTTCTGTTAGGTGATTTCTCGGGAAGTATTAAAGAGGGTTGATGTAGAAATATTGCCTTCATGCAGGTATAAACATGATGAATTATTCGAATAAGGGTAACAGGATTTTAATTTCTTAAAAGCAATGATGAAATATATGGATAATTTCACCATTTGACATTTCCCTTCGGTACTGGGCTCGGCCACACGTACGATCGAACACAAACACAAGACTGGCGAGGTGTGCCGTTGATGGGATGACTGGTCGCGTGAGAGATTTCATCAGCGCAGGAACTGCCCAGTCTTCTGCACTTTGGGAAGTCATTACTCAAAGCCGAAGTCCTGTTGCTCCCTTGGTCTTGATTTTGGAGGTGGGCTAGAAAAATCGTCTGTCTTCCTCACTAAGGTTGTAGGGTACACTTGCGTTTGTTTACATTCAGGAGAACTTGTCGTGCACTGCTCCGGTAGAGTAAAAAAAAAAAAAAAAAAAAAAAGTAAATGTTGTGCATGAACGCATTTCTCCAAATATTTCCCATGTTATAGACTTACACCAATTATATGGGATGTTTACAAATAGTAAATCGTATGTAGACGTTAATTCCATGGAGATAATAATTCATGTTTTACGGCTATTTCTTGTCTTCATACCATTTACACACCAAGAACATTTTTTTTTTTTTTATGCAAGAAAGAAGGAACCAAAAGCCAGGAGCCCACAAATCGTTCCCTCCAAGAAAAAACAAACACAATACAAAAGAGAGCCAAATTCAAGAACCCTTCATTTCGAGATGCCTGGACACACTGCGTTCGAAAGACTGGAGATCATAGGAAGTAGGAAATACAGACAGAAGAAGACAGTTCCAGAGTTGACCTGTTGCATAAGTGAAGGACTGGGAGTAACGGGTAACTCTTGCATTAGATAGTTGGACAGAAAAGCGATGAGAGTTTGTTGCTAGACGGGTGCTACGCACCAGTCGAAGAGGTGGAGGAATGCAAACAAATAGTTCAGAGGAGCAGCGACCATTCAAGTAGCGATAGAAAAGAGATAAAGATGCAACAGTACGAAAAGCCTTTGACTCCACGCTACTGAGAAGAGCTGTGTATGGGGAGCCTCCCCACACATGAGAGTTGTACTCTAAACAGGGGCGGATAAAACCCATGTATAAAGTCAATAACTGTGCAGGGGTAAAGAAGGTACTGAGTCAGCTTAGCACACCTAATCTCTTGGAAGCAGATTTTACAAGAGATGCAATATGATCTTTCCAAGATAAGTCCCGAGTGAATGAAATCCCAAGCAAGTTCAAGGATGATGCAGGATTGAGCTGGATATTATTAAACATCAGTGGGTACTCCTATGGAAGATTGTGTCGGGTTGATATGTGTAAAAACTGAGTTTCTGATGCATTAAAAACAAGATTATTTTTACCCCAGTCAGAGACACGTGCCAAGTCAGACATTAGGTGTGTCATAGCCTCATCCCTTGTTTGTTGAAGTAACTGCTGAGATGGACATTGCGGGAACCAAATGGAAAGGTGAAGGGTGGAATCATCAGCGTACAAGTGGATAGGGTTAGATGTACAGCTTAGAAGGTCATTGATAAATAAAAGCCAGAGAGTTGGTGATAGGACAGAGCCCTGGGGAACACTACTACTGACAGATCTAGGAGAAGAACGATGGCCGTCTACGACAGAGGCTATAGAATGACCAGAAAGGAAGCTAGAGATGAAGGCACAGATAGAAGGATAGAAACCGTAAGAGGGCAGTTTGAGAATTACAAATTTATGCCAGACTCGATCGAAAACCTTTGAGATGTCAAGTGCAATAGCAAAGCTTTCCCCAAAGTCCCGGAAGGAGGATGACCAGGAATCTGAAAGGTAGGTGATAAGATCGCCAATGAAGCGTCCCTGACGGAACCCATACTGACGATCAGAAAGAAGATTGTGATAGGAAAGGTGCTTCAAAATTTTTCTATTAAGAATTGACACGAAAACTTTTGAGACACAGGATGTAAGCAATTGGACAACAGTTAGAGGGTTGGGAATGGTCAAACTTCTTTGGAGCTGGCTGAATGAGGGCAAACTTCCAGCAAGAAGGAAAGGTACAAGTTGACAGACAAAGACAAAAGAGTTTACCTAGGCATGGAGTAAAGCACTGAAATACAGTTCTTGAGGACAACAGGGGGGACTCCATCATGCCCATATGCTTTGTTAGGATTGAGGCCAGTGATGGCAGAAAATACATCAGCTGAAGAAATTTTAATATCAACCATGAGGATGTCTGAGGGGGGAAGTGATGGAGGAACAGCACCGGAATCATCTAAGGTGGAATTGGAGGAGAAAGTCTGAGTGAAGAGATATGCTTTATCAGTAGAAGAAATAGCTACAGAGCCATCAGAATTGAAAAGAGGAGGTAAAGATGGTGAGGTAAAGGTGTTAGAAAGGTTTTTGGCAAGGTGCCAGAAGGAGCAGGAAGAATTCGAGTTGGAGAGTTGAGAGCATTTAGAACGGATGAAATTATTGCCACCCTGATTGTTTGCCACCCTAATCTAGTAAGTGTCTTCCCACTCTTTATTGCCTTTAACATTGTTCCTTTACCAATACCCCATAAATATAAAACACTGTTACATCCTGTAAGAACATGGGCAGGCAACAGACCGTTGAGAACATCTTGGTTTTGCTCAACTGTTGCTTTGATATCTGCACTTGATCGTGAAGGGTTTATTTCAGTCATTACCATACTGCAGGCAAGATTTTCTTGCTTAGAGAAGTGGCATAGCAGGACAAATATGTCTGTGTCATCATCAGCATTTATCATGCTGTGTCTTCCTAACCTTGCCAAGTTGACAGCTTGCTGCACCACAATAACATCAGCTTCCTCATCTGCAGTGCGCAAGTCAGGCCTGCTTCTTCTGATTCCATTACGAAGCTCTACTGGTATTGGTTCCTTACCTGTAATCACAAGGTGTTTGTCATTGTGTGGCAGTAGATCAGTGTGCTCACACAGATACTCACAAATGAGATTAATCACATGGGATTTATTGTGTGTAACAGATAAGCAGACCTTCTGTGGTGGCAGAGGTGTTGCCAATGACAGTCTGTGGCATCTACTTGCTTCCTTGCCAGCTCTAGCTGCTCATGTTACCACTTTTATGCTTCCACTGTGATATCTGTCAAAGACCAGTTGTGTGTTTGCTGCTAAAAGACAATGACATATGCACTGCACAAACTTTAGTATATAATCTTCTGTGACACCTTTGCCTGGCCATTTGACAACCCAAAGAATTGCACTCCCATTAAGTATTATATCATCAGCTGGGACCGGTCTGCGATCAGATACTTCCACTTTGATTTTGGCTTTAAGGGTGACTTTAGAAGGTGACTGCCTCATATCACCTGTCTTTTCCTGGAATATTGAGGGTGGAAATGCAGCCAACTCATAAGAGAGAACATCTTTCATGTTAATGTTCCTAGAGGTTTGAAGACAAAGCACTCTTGAATAGATCAATGTGGTATCATACACAGATATATTGTCCACTTTATTTTTTTTTCTTGAAGTTGACATGGGCACAACTGGTCTTGTGACTGGCTTGTGAAAACTCTGTGGCCATCCTTCCTCAAATGTTTTCATCATAGCTGCTCCCAAATCAACAGCCCTGTCAAGATTGACATGCTGTGCACATATCCTACCTGTAACCACATTAATAAGTCTAGGTGGATGGCACTCTCCTTTCAGTGGATCTATGCAGCTTTGAAGCTTCTCCCGAATTTTTGCTCTCTGCTTCATCACTTTGTATGCTTGAAGGACCTTCTTCCTTATGGTTCATGACTGTGGATTGTGCATTACATCAAGCATGGATACAACACATTTTTTCAGTTGAACGCAGATATGTAGTCCAAGAGCCCACCTTTTCAATGCTGCTGGTTGATGGGTTATTCCAATAATTCCTCCTGGAATATGGCCATAACGCATAAAAGTTGTCTCAATGTACTGATCACACCAGATGCCATTCAAGATGCCTGGATGATGTCGCAATACATGACCTCCGTCCATGAAATCTTGAAGCTCTGTATCAGGCAGTTTGCTCACAGAATGAAAGTAATACAAGGCATACCATGCATAATTGGCATGACCACTGGCAAAGAAATAAGGAAGCATCTCTTTGATGACAAGCAAATGGAGTGACCAATCACCTTCTCGTTCAGCACCTGAAAATGATCATAAAAACTTTAAAATCGTTAAAATTAAATCTTACAATGTGTAGTTTACAGGTGATCATTTTGTTTTGTGCATGTTCTGATAGGAAAAGTTAATATTATTATTGTATGAAGAATATTAAAAACCGAAAAAGATAGCTAAACATGTCTTTTTAGCAGCATCATTCATGCAGGCGGCCATACTGGATTTCAGCCTCCATTTTGAAACGCTCAAGTTTACCAGCTGGGTGCACTTTTTTATTTTGATGGTTACATCCCAAAGTATCAGAAAATGCAATGAAACTTTGTATATGTCTCGGAACGAGATTCACCCGAAATTACCATTCTGCCACCAGACTAAATGTTTTCATGGGGTGAATCTTGTAAAGAAGTGGCATTTGCTCGGCAGGAAGTACTGGCCTGTTCTCAGTACTTATTGTTTTTTTTTTGTTTTTTTCCCCAGCTATGAATCTGAGTTGCCAGTCAGCCTGTTAATTGTGAGTGGAGGTATTTTGTAAAGAAATGCATTAAATTTTATGCTCTTTTTCCTCTATAATGTTATATTTATGTGGTTGTTTGTTAAATTATGTAATTTTATTTCAGCTTGTATACTAAAGGATTTAGAATGTTATGTAATGCAAGAAAACTCTGGCATGTTTTGGATGTCTCCAATTTGGTAACTGTAGGAGGTAGAGTAAACTAGAAGATTCGAGTGTAATGCAAGACTGTATAAGGTGGAAGAGCCTAGGGGAGTCAATTTCATTTCAGTCTTAGTTTCAGTGCAGTTCAGTGTCACTGCGGCCTAGTAAAGATTGTATTTCTTTGGTACATGTGATGTGAACTGTAGTTGGCAAGCATTAAGCACAATTATTTGATGAATAAAGACTACGAACTTGAGAAGCCACTGTTTATTTACCATGCCCAAGCGGTTCTTGTTGTTGCACACAGAAAGTCTGACCAAAGGAAGAACAACTCTCTGGACAATGTCCTTCCTTTACTGAACTACTGCTGTTGGAGCCTGTGGCAGTAACAGTGGTGTCAGGAGTGTGGATTATCAGAAAAGTGTTGCAGTGAGTCTAACCTTCGACATGGAGCAAGGGGGTGTGCAGATAAAGAGCCCAGCTGGGCAGGAAGTGGAGGTGTCCCTGGCTGAAATCATGAAGCTATTACAAGCACAAAACGTAAAACTACAAGCACAATATGAAGAACAGAAAAAGCTCAAGAAAGAACTCAGTGAACAACTACAAGCACAAAGTGAAGAACAGAAAGAGTTGTAAGAATGGCTTCAACAGAAACTTAGGAGCAACAGGAGGCGTTAAAACTAAGGGTGCAGGAACAGTTAGATGCTTTCACGGGGGAAATGAAGGAAGAACGTCAATAGTTGAAGGAGGAAGTGTACACTGAGCTACTGTGCAGCAGCAGAAGTGTGAGGCAAGCAGTTATATGATGGAGTCCAGACAGCATGTAGACAACCAGCTGAAGATCAGCTGAAGATTAGTGAGGGAATAGTGATGAAGAGCAGACAGCATGTAGATGACCAGCTGAAGCACGTAGTCGATCATGTGAAGATAATTAGTGAGAGAATGGAGACTGTTGAGAAATACTGCACTGCTGAGCTTCAGGTTAGTGTACAGGGAGCATATATAAAAAAAAAAGAAGAAGAAACAAACAGACAGTGTATGGTGGATCTTGACGAATCCCAAGCATCTAAAGATAGCATTCCATGGTTGAGCAATCAGAATGTAGTTTTTAGTCCTGGACTTCATTATGATGCCCCAGTTTTAAGGCCCGAAACCAGTGAAGTGCATGGCTATGATGGGGGTCCAATTAAAGGGGAACCTCAGGGACATGATGGTAGAGTATCTTGGGAAGCTTACCATGCACAGTTTGAGTTACTTGTTGATCAGAATGGTTGGGATGATAGGCCAAGGGCAGTGCAGCTTGCTACTAGCCTCATGGGTGCCACAATAAAGATTCTGGGCCAGATGTCAGTGGAGGAGAGGAACAGTTATCAGTTCTTAGTAGAAGTACTGGAGCACAGATACGGGACCACGTACCACACTTAGGTTTACAGGACAAGATTCTGGACCCGTATACAGGCTCAAGGCGAATCCTTCCAGCACCCTGCTCATGACCTGAAGAGTATGGCACTCAAGGCGTACCCTGGAGCAGCACCTAACCTGTTGACTATTCTGACATACCAGTTCATCGATGCTTTTGGTAGTGCAGAGTTGAAAGTCCAACTGAAGCAGGCACAACCCAGAAGCATGCAAGAAGCACTAGCCAGGGCTCTGGAGTTTGAGTCCTATGTCAGGTCCAGTACATTCACTTTTCAAGCAGGTCATAGTGCAGGGTTCAAGCCAAGAAAGGGGCAGGTATGTGAAGTGGAAAAATTTGGAGAAAGTTGCTGGTATTGTGAAGAGCCAGGGCATCAGAAAGTGGACTGCTACAAGTGGAAG
Source organism: Coenobita brevimanus (assembly GCF_032717465.1). Taxonomy (NCBI): domain Eukaryota; kingdom Metazoa; phylum Arthropoda; class Malacostraca; order Decapoda; family Coenobitidae; genus Coenobita; species Coenobita brevimanus. Next base: position 36,576,914 of record NC_137033.1, on the reverse strand, counting down.
AGAGAACAGGAGATCAGACGAGGTTGCAAGTTCTGTGAGAAGCCAGGACACAAGAAGGTGGATTGTTACAAATGAAAGAAGGAGCAAGAACGTAACAGTGCAAGGAAACCCACAATAGCAACAAATGAGTGTTGGACTTGTGGTGAGGTGGGACATTTCAACTATGATTGTCCAAATGCGAAGGACGGCAAGTGGAAGGCTGGAGAAGACGAGAAGGATGAGGGTAAATTAGTAAACTAATAAAGGCTGGTGACATGAGGCAATAACCATCTCAAGAATCCCCACCACTGAGGAAATGAAAGAGAACCTTGATTGATAAAGTTCGAGAAGATGGAAGAACAGACGGCAAACAGTGTAGTAGGAATGGGAATCTTAGCAAGAAATGCCACCATACTGCAGTGACAGGGCCAGCATCAAATGAAGAACAACTGAGGAGGATGCAGATGAAGGATACGGATTGACAACCTGTGCTAGAGCGGCTGCAGAAGAATACAGTATGCACATCTTGGGAAGAAGTTTCCAGGTTTAGCCCTGCGATTAAGAGTTACTGGAGTCAATAGGGCCTTCTTTGTTTGAACAGTGGACTACTGGAATGTCAGTGGGAGACACACGAATGCCTCAGCAAGTATTGGCAACTGTTGGTTCTGAAGAAAATGAAGTTCGAGATCATGAATGAGTCCCATAGCTAGATTACTAGTGGGCACCTGGGAGTGAAGAAAACACTAAGTTGGCTGCGACAGAGGCTCTACTGGACTGATATACGTCAGAAAGTTGAAGAGTGGTGTCGGGCCTGTGATGTATGCTGTGCCAAGAAGGGGCCTAAGAAACATGGTTGCGTCCCTCTTCTGCTGTACCAAATATTGTGCACCAGTGGGAAGAATCACTGTGGACATTGCTGGACTCCTGCCACTCACTGAAAGAGGAAACCAGTATATATATGTGTTGCCATGGACTACTTCACAAAGTGGTCAGAAGCCTATCCCATACGTCATCAAGAGGCTGGGACTGTTGCTAGGAATTGGTTGACCAGTTTTTCCGTCATTTGGGGGTGCCACCAGGGCAACATTCAGACCAGGGTAGAAACTTTGAGTCTGCTGTGTTCTGTAAGTGCTGCAAGTTACTTGGGTTTAAGAAGACCAGGACGACCTCACTAAGGCCACAGTCAGATGGGATGGTGGAGAAATTCAGCTGGACCCTGGGCAAGAACTGGCCATATACTGTGTAGAGGGACAGAGGGAATGGGACCAGAAATTACCTGCATTGCTGATGGCCTATCGGTCTGCATCCCATGAGGCTACCATTCACACCCTTACAAAATTGATAATTGGACATGAGTTACACTTACCAGATGACCTGTTAATGGGCAGACCACCAGGTGATGAGCTGCCTACAAACATCTCCAGCTATGCGAAGTATCTTCAGGAAAGGCTGGCTAAGGTATGTCATCAAGTGCGAGGAGCCCTTACATTTTCAGAAGTGATGAAGCACTAGCATGATGCCAAGACCAGCTAGGTGAGCTCCAAGAATGGTGACAGAGTTTGGCTACACAGTCCCCAGTGGAATAAGGGACAGTCACCAAAGCTGCAGAGCCCGTGGGATGGGCCCTACAAGGTGATGGACTGTCAGACATCACCTACCGGATTTGGGGAGGCAAGAAATCTTGCCCAAAGATGGTACATGTGAATCGTCTGTGACAGTACCATGGGCCAGGACAGTGCAGCTGGGGTGTCTCTAAGAAATCGTGCTCACCCGCAGCAAAAGGTATGGAGGAGGACCAAGGAGCTGACGTACAAGAGGATGGTAGCACTTTCCCGAGGAAAACGGTGAATCAGGAAGAGGACCAAGACCTTCCAGGAGGAGCGGACTGTAAGGAGGAGCACGCGTCATTGGAAGTGGCTTTGGAGAAGACCTGAAAGCTGAAGGATTATTTTGTGTATAATTAGATGTTTCATTAGGATTAAGGATTATGTTTGTAAGTACTGTGTATGTCTTTAGGGATTACAGAAGGAGGGAGGGGGTAGTGTTGAGAAGCAGGATTTGTTAGATAGGACGTACAGGAAAGTTCTCAATACTTCTCGTATTTTCCAGTTGAGTCAGAGTTGCCAGTTAGCCTGCTATTTGTGAGCAGAGGTATTTTGTAAAGTTTTGCATTAAATTTTATGCTCTTTTTCCTCTGTAATGTTTTATTTATGAGTTTGTAAATTATATAATTTTCTTTCAGTTTGTATGCAAAATAATGTTACAGTGTTACGTAATGTAAGAAAACTCTGGGGTATTTTGAATGTCTTTGAGTGGCAAACGTTCCTCCAACGAGAATATACTAGAACTTTGGAGAAGTATGGAAGGCTATTTAAGTAGATGGAAGACCCTAGGGGAGTCAGTTTCGTTTTAGTTGTAGTTTTAGTGCAATTCAGTGTCAGTTCAGTGCTGCCTAATGAAGGCTGTATAGCTCTGGTACTTTTGAAAACAGTGAAGTGTCGTTGGCAAGCATTAAATGTAATTATTTGGTGATTGAACACCGCCAACATGAGAAACCAGTGTTTATTTACCACTCCTGAGCCGATGTTTTTATTGCAAACCTAAAGCCAGACCATTGGAAGAACAACTCACTGAGCAACGTCATTCCTCTACTGAACTACTGCTGTTGGAGCCTATGGCAGTGTGGGACGGGGACATAAAGGTATTTTTGGAAAGAAAAAAAAAGCAGGTTTTTATTTTTCCTGACAATCATTGTATTCTAAACTTTTATATCCACTGATGATGGAGATTCCGTCTCTGAAACGTTTGGAATAATAAAGGTGCTGTATATCACAACGCTTGAACTACTTTTCCTTGCATATATATATATATATATATATATGAGCCTCTGTGGCACAGTGGTAGAGTGTGCGTTTCGTACACGGGTGAACCAGGGTTCGTGCCCGCCAGGGTAATAAACTTTGGGAGTGTTCACCCGGCCACGTACTGCATTGGCGGACACAAGGGGTGCTGTGGTTGAGCCAGTGTCGCTTACTATAAAGTATGCTTGCACCCAGTCGGCTTGCACGGGCCGATTACACTTGGTTCACATACTACACACACATCGAAAGCCACTCCAACACTACAATTACACTTACAAGCACTTCTCACCCTACATACAATCTCTACAAGACAGCCTAAGCCACTTGGTAGAGATACATTGGCTGTATCGTCCTGACTTAGGTCGGGATAGGCCGGTCCTGCAGTGGACACTCAAACAGCTCATGATGATGATATATATATATATATATATATATATATATATATATATATATATATACATGAGCCATATTCATTCACGTCCGATTTTAGTTGGAATGTATAATTGATGAGGTAGGGAAGAAGGGAAATCCAGACTGGGCTGGTGAGAGAGAGAGAGAGGGGGGGGGGGAGATTCAGCATGTCATAAAGAGCTTTAAATAAATCATCTGCCTTACAGTTGATTATATTCCCAAGGAAGAAATGAGTTCTGTGCTCGCTTGGCTCTTATACATTGACAATCTGGTGTGGCTGTGTGGAATGTGACGAGGCAAGAATGGGGGATAAAGAAGGGTACGAGCTGTGGATCTATTCAAGGAAGGAACGTATGACGTGATGTTGGCATGGGAAGCGAAGATGAAACGGATGAACTGGGTGAGCGGGAGGTGCGGCTTGTGTAAGACCAACTGTGAGAACTGCAGTAAGAGGTAAAATATAATGATTGCTGAAGAATTGGAAATGAAGGAAATGAATGACTGATCAGATGCATATTAGCTCAAGAGCACTGCGAATGCTGTGCATCATACGACAGTATTGAAGAGACGGTCTAGTTCTGCAATCAGCTAAGCAGAATGACAGAACAATAACCAAGGATTTCAAGTGCTTGTAGCAACTGAATGAGATAGCACTGCTCCTGTAAAAGATGCACTGGCCCGTTTTGGTGCAAGGGCAAAAGGAAAACTGCCATAGACACCGGTGAAAACATATGCCAGAAAAAAATTTCCCTCATTGCATTATATCTAATTCCTAATGTTACATCGTGTGGGAGCTGGTCCCTGCAAAGGCATCTCCAGACCTTTTTGTCTCATATTAGTTACAACCTCATCGTTTATGAAACACCGGCATTTCATTCACTTTCCTATCCTTTCCATCCATCGTGGCCTTTGTCTCGCATACCTTCTTTCAGCTTTTCAGCTCTTATATAGCCTACTCTGTGTGTCTGTTCCTCACTCTCCATTCGTTCAGTATGGCCGATTTTCTTCAAAGTATTTACTTTGCGGTTTGAATATTGATTTTTCGACATCACCTACTCGTATACAGTTGTCTTAGCAAATTTCCATATTTATCCATCTATACCCTCACGTCACTTTACTCTTACTGTTAATGTAATTAATTTCTTCGCCTCTCTCTTGAATATGTCCCTCATGTTTCATACAGTTTTCCAGAAGTTTATGTTTGAGTTGGATCTTAATATACAGTACTGTCTTCAAATAATTTTCTTGGTTTCACATTTACATTCCCATTTCTCTCTGTCCTTACAGATTTTCTGTAGCTTCGTTTCTCTTGGTTCAGTCTCCTAACCGTCTTTGTTTAGCACTGTAGGCTATAAATAGAACAGTCATTTCCTCCATTTAATCTATACCACTTAGTGCCATACAAATATCCATCTCAGAGCCCCCCCCCCCTTATTTTTTAAAGACATATCAGTATTGCATACTGACCAAAATTGATCGTCACACCAGTGAACGTTAGGCATCGGAAATTTCACTTAGCTGACGCCTCTGCGAGGTTGGTATGCCTGAATGGGAAGCGCCCACACGAAAGTGTCAGTGAAGAATATACATGAGTGTGACATAAAGCAGCTTTTTTCATTTATAATTATCGGCACTAATTCATAATAAAAGTCTGCTAGGGAGAAAATAGTTGATATCTCTTCACAGTACCAATAATTCAACAGTGGTTTTGTATAGTACTACAAAATATTACCTTCAATATTGCACGATAACTTCTTTGAAGAACTGTGTGAGCACAGTATTATTATTCAGAGTATTATGAACATGTGTTAATATATTTTTATTATTCATTCAACCAGTCTTTCCGATCTCTATCTAGCCCAGAACGCGATCGTAATATTTAGGCCGAATACCTCACAAGCATTAGGTGTTTCTTTAGTGTTTCAAACTTCAGTCCTAGTAAAAAAGGAGGGGCCATGCCATGATTTAAACCACATAATCATTAGCATAATTACATTCAGCTTTGGTGGGTCCGCTGTCTGGGACTTAATATTTGATTGCATTGTTTGTTTGTTTTTCTTACCCTATGCTAATCTGTTTACACACTAAGCAGAAACCGTTCAAATGTCTGTATCTCGTGATAAACCAACTAAGTGCTAAACATCCACGTCTTTGGTAAGCAAGGCTGATAATATCCTGTTCAGGTCAAGTCTCTTTTCCTATACTGATTCAACCCCATTTCACTGTGTTACACTCATCTAGTGTATAAAGATAATTCTTTTACAGAGTGTACATATATTTTTAAACACTAAATTTCTTTACCATATGCTAACTGCAGCCAGAAGCAGAGAGAGAGTTCCCACTAAATACCTTTCTTGTTAAGAATCACTCACTTTCTAAATGTTGTTGGTCTCACCTTTTTTAGTATTCCATTCATATGCAAACTGAATAGCCGCAAAGAAAGGATACTTATTTCAGTCCATCATTCAAGTCGAACCTATCACGCAACTCACCATCCACCCCCATGGCTGGTACTGCTCCATTATACATGTTGTGGAAGGCATTGAGTCTCCCAATATACCTCTGACCTATTCAATCGAACAGCCCACCGGAATGTCACATATTCCTGTACGTGATTTTGATTCCCCTCAATTACCTCCTTTCATGATTCACACCAGATACGTACAAGCTGTATTACAGAATCTCTCAGCAGACAAAGCTACTGGTCAAAGTGAAATTCCTTCAATAGTACTTAAAAATTGCTCCTCAATGTTGGCTCCTGTATTGGCAAAATTTTTCCGCTTGAGCATTCATACCTCAAGTTTTCAAGCCTCTTAGAAAGAAGCAAATATCCATCCTATTCCTAAAAAAGGGGCTACTTCTGATCCATCAAACTATAGACCAATTGCAATAACTTCCGTTCTCGGTAAAGCAATGTTCAAATGTAGACATTCTTTACCTTCTTATCCATCAGATTAACAAAACAATAGACCAACACGGTGAAACACATACAATAGCACTTGATATTTCAGAAGCATTTGACAGAGTACGGCACCGGGCCTTATTGTCTAAGATGTCACACTATGGCCTTGCGTCACTGGTTCCTCTAATTTCTTTGCTTCATAACAGAAAAATACGGGTCATGGTAGATGGAATTTATTCTCAGTTTCATTCCATAAATGCTGGCGTACCTCAGGGATCAGTTTTGGCGCCAACCCTATTTCTCATTCATATAAATGACATCCTCTCTGTCATTCACAACCCAATACATTCTTATGCTGATGACTTGACCCTTCATAATTCTTTCACATTTAATACCTCCTTTACACAATTTGATGTAAAATAAACACAGCAATTTCTCTGAACCAGGACCTTTCTGAAATTAATAAATGGGGACAAACAAATCTGGTCTCATTTAATGCTCAGAAAAGTGAATACATTAATTTCTCCAACAGAAAGAATCCCTCAGACTCTCACATAATTTTAAATGTTGTCAGTATTCCCATATCCACTACAATTGATATCCTAGGTGTTACTTTATACCCCAACCTAAGCTTTTTTTTTTTTTTTTTTTGCGAGGAAGAAGGAACCAAAGGCCATGAGCCCGCAGTAACAGTTCCCTCCAAGAGAAAAACAAAATACAATAGAGAGCCAAATTCAAGATCCGATCATTTTGAGATGCCTGGACACACTGCGTTTGAAAGACTGGAGATCATAGGCAGCAGAAAATACAGACAGAGGGAGACAGTTCCAGAGCTGACCTGTTGCATAAATGAAAGACTGGGAGTAACGGTTAACTCTTGCATTAGAGAGTTGGACAGAAAAGGGATGAGAGTTTGCTGCCAGATGGGTGTTACGCGCCCGTCGTAGAGGTGTAGGAATGCAAGCAGACAGTTCAGAGGAGCAGTGACCATTAAAATAGCGATAGAAGAGAGATAAAGATGCAACAGTGCGGCGAAGAGACAGAGGTTAAAGGGAGTCAGTAAGAGAAGGAGAGTTAATGAGACGAAAAGCCTTTGACTCCACCCTATTGAGAAGAGCTGTATATGGGGAGCCTCCCCACACATGAGAGTTGTACTCCACACAGGGGCGGATAAAACCCCTGTATAGAGTCAACAATTGTGCAGGGGTAAAGAAAGAGCGGAGTCGGCTTAGCACACCCAATCTCTTGGAAGCAGATTTTACAAGAGATGTAATATGATCTTTCCAAGACAAGGCCCGAGTAAATGAAACCCCAAGCATGTTCAAGGATGATGCAGGATTAAGCTGAATATTATTAAACATTAGTGGGTATACCTGTGAAAGATTTTGTCGGGTTGATAGGTGTAAGAACTGAGTCTTAGATGCGTTAAAAACAACCAGATTATTTTTACCCCAGTCAGAGATACGCGCCAAGTCAGACATTAGGTGTGCCATAGCCTCATCCCTTGTTTGTTGAAATAACTGTTGAGATGGGCGTTGCGAGAACTGAATAGAAAGGTGAAGGGTGGAGTCATCAGCGTATGAGTGGATAGGGTTAGATGTACAGATTAGAAGATCATTGATGAATAAAAGGAAGAGAGTTGGTGATAGGACAGAGTCCTGAGGAACACCACTGTTGATAGATATAGGAGAAGAACGATGGCCGTCTACAACAGCGGCTATAGAACGACCAGAAAGGAAGCTAGCGATGAAGGCACAGATAGAAGGATAGAAACCGTAGGAGGGCAGTTTGGAAATTAAAGATTTATGCCAGACTCGATCGAAAGCCTTTCAGATGTCAAGTGCAATGGCAAAGCTTTCGCCAAAGTCCCAAAAGGAGGATGACCAGGAGTCTGAAAGGTAGGTGAGAAGATCGCCAGTGGAGCGTCCCTGATGGAACCCATATTGACGATCAGAAAGAAGGTTGTGATAGAAAAGATGCCTTAAAATTTTTCTAGTGAGAATTGACTCGAAAACTTTTGAAATACAGGACGTTAAAGCAATTGGACGATAGTTGGAGGGTTGGGAGTGGTCACCCTTCTTTGGGACTGGCTGAATGAGAGCAAACTTCCAGCAAGAAGGAAAGGTACAAGTTGACAGACAAAGGCGAAAGAGTTTGCCTAGGCAGGGTGTAAGCACAGAAGCACATTTCTTGAGAACAACAGGAGGGACCCCATCAGGCCCATATGCCTTGTTAGTACTGAGGCCAGTGATGGCAGAAAATACATCAACTGAAGAAATTTTAATGTCAGCCATGAGGAAGTCAGAGGGAGGAAGTGATGGAGGAACAACACCGGAATCGTCTAAGGTGGAATTGGAGGAGAAAGTCTGTGCGAAGAGATCTGCTTTATCAGTAGAAGAAATAGCTACAGAACCATCAGAGTAGAAAAGAGTAGGGAAGGATGATGAGGTAAAGTTGTTAGAAAGAGTGGGAAGAATTCGAGTTGGAGAGTTGAGAGCATTTAGTATGGATGAAATTATTTTTAGTAGAGCGAAGAACAGACTTAGCACGATTCCGGGCAGAAACGTAAAGATGATGTGATTCAGGGGTGGGTTGGCTCCGGTACCTTTTGTAGGCCCTCTCCTTGTTGCGGACAGCATTAGAACAAGCGTGATTAAACCAAGGCTTTCTTGCGTTAGTCAAAGGATATGAGAAAGGAATGTATGCTTCCATGCCCGAGAGAATAACCTCCGTAATGCGCAAGGCACACTCAGATGGCTTACGGCCATGGAAGCAATAATCATTCCAGGGAAAACCAAAGAAGTACTGCCTGAGGGCCTCCCAGTCCGCGGCTCCAAAATGCCACAGACGACGTTTCCCTGGAGGGTCCACAGGCCGTACCGGAGTGATAGGACAGGTTAAGGTAATAAGGTTGTGATCGGAGGAGCCCAATGGAGAGAAAAGATTAACAGAGTAAGCAGAAGGATTAGTTGTGAGGAAGAGGTCAAGTATGTTGGAGCTCTCTCCAAGGCGGTCAGGGATACGGGTAGGGTGCTGTACAAGATGCTGTAGGTCATTAAGGATAGAAAAGATGTAGGCTTGTTCACCATGTGGATCCGTGAAAGGAGAGGAGAGCCAAAGATGGTGGTGAACATTGAAATCTCCTAAAATGGAGATTTCAGAGAAAGGAGAAATGGATAGAATGTGTTCCATCGTAGAAGTAAGATAGTCAAAGAATTTTTGATAGTCAGTAGAATTAGGGGATAAGAAAACAGCACAGATATATTTAGTCAGAGAATGACAGGAAAGCCGAAGCCAGAGCGTAGAGAATTCAGAAGAATCGAGTTCAGGAACACGAGAGCAAGATAAGTCGTTGCGTATATATACACAACAGCCACCTTTGGCTTTGAAATGAGTATAGAGAAAGTAGGAGGATACAGAAAAGGGTTTGCTGTCAGTTGCCTCAGACAGCTGAGTCTCCGTTAGAAAAAGAAGGTGAGGTTTAGAGGAGAAGAGGTGGTGCTCAACAGAGCGAAAGTTAGAGGAAAGGCCGCGAATGTTGCAGAAATGAAGAAGAAGAGAGTCAGACAGTGGTTCCAGGCACCTCGAGTCGTCATCGGGAGAGAGGCGGATGGTGGGGGCATTTATGGTCCCCCCCCCTGGGGACTCCAAGGCTTGATGAAGAGACGCCATTTTTGTTGAATTTTGAACAGGAAGTGTAGTGTGTACTGTGCATGTAGTTTGGTGCAGATAGTTAGAGAAAATTGTACTGGAGAGCATGCTGGCCTACTCTCTGTGTAACTGAGACACTGAAAAAGTTCAGCAAAGGGGGATGGTCAGGAACTAGTCCTGAGGGCTGATGAAACGGGAGCTCCAGCACTCCCTGTCATCAGCTTTCCATCCACCTCGGGAGTACTGCCCTGCTCGACTGGTGCTACAGTCTACTCCTCTGTGCTACAGTCTACTCCTCTGGACAGCTTACATTAAATCCTTTCCTAAAAAGGCTTCTAAAAAATAGGGACTTATGTACAGAGTTCGTGAGTTCTTCACTGACGAGTAGATGGCCACAATATACAAGTCGTGCGTTCTTAGATCGAATACTGTTCACCACTGTGGAGTGGATGTGGAGCGGTTGCTTTAAGGCAGTTGGACAAAATTCAAACTAAAGCCATTAGATTAATCAATAATCCTGCCATTACGCAGAACCTTTCTCCATTATTAGTAAGTAGAGATGTTGCTTCTTTAGCATTATTTTATCGATATTTTTACCTTCAGTGCTCTGACGAACTGACTTCAATTGTGCCTCCTCTTCACATTTTCTTCCGAAATACTCGGGCAGCTGGGACCGCCCATGAACTCACACTCTCCCCCGCAATGCAGAACCTTTGCTTATCAAAATTCATTTGTCCCCAGAACTACTACTCTCTGGAATTCACTTCCTGGGAGTTGTTTCCCACAAACATTTAATCCACATCAATTTAAATCCAGTTGTTATAAATATTTTATGAATGGAGGATGCCTTTAGGCACATGAACTTATTTTTTTTCCGGTGTTTTTCCTTCCTCCATTCATTGCCTATATATATATATATATATATATATATATATATATATATATATATATATATATATATATATATATATATATATATTGTTACGGAACAGAGAAAGATAATGTACACTTTAAGTGAGAATACTAAAAGTCACTACTGTCCCGTAAAGTTCCAGGTTCAAAACAAAAGAGTTAGGTAAAATTACAAGTTAAAGTTTAATGCTCAAATTAACAAAAAAACATTCAGGACTCATAAGGATAAAGTAATGGCAAAAAACAGGTTAAATATATGGTTAACTGCAATAGCCTCTATTAACACGAAATTAGCATGAGTAAATTTATCTAAGTCAGCCCTGTTAAAATGAAAATACACTGGGTAATGCTCAGTAAATGCAAGATAAATTATTACAGATACAAAATATTATTAATGATGACTGACATAAAGAACCCCACATGAATCACAAAAACCTCACTAGGCCCATAAATTAAACTCATGCTATACAGCACAAGAACAAAATGCAACAACACTCATACTCAAATTACACAGCTGCTAGATGGTTGGAGACTTCCTGAGCACTCAATAATAACTGTACAGGGGAGGACAGAGATGTGAACAAAATGAGGAGCAGATCTAAGTGGCAATGATGCAGAGACTGAGCTCATTATATAGGGGCCAGCAGAGCTTGATACAACTTGTAAGAAGGACGCGCAAATGAAGCCATGGGGACAAAGAGTTGACAATCCCGCACTGAACAACAGAAAGGACGACTTACTCTACTATAACGGTAGAAGGGGGGGACTGAGGCAGAACACGCTCGTGATCAAACATGCAGCATACTGTGCGTTAAAATTACACAAAGGATGATGAAATCATAGGCTATGTAACAATATATATATATATATATATATATATATATATATATATATATATATATATATATATAAACACTCTCAAAGATACTTTTGCTCCAGCACACAAACTCAGCATTGCTTTGGGTGATCACACGTCTACCGTATATACTCCATGTCCAGTCCACAGTACTGCTAATGTAGTCTGTCATACATTTTCTCCCGATCCATAAATGCAGCAAACAGCTTGAAACCTTTCTTCATTTTTTTTTTTTTTTTTTTTTGCCAGACAACGCATTAATCATTATATGATCAAGACATCTTCCATTCTTCTTTAATGTATCTCCATTTTACCGTGCTAACTCCTCTGTAACTGCCATCACCCTCTCATTTAGTATTCAACCAGTGGCCTTTCTTACTGTTGTATCTAGCTGACACAGTTTGGCTTTTGGACTTTCTACTTTCACCGTTTCCCAAACATAACAGTAATATTACGCTTAACGTCCAATCCCCAGACAGTCATCCTTACAATTATGCTACCAGTTTCCGTCACCACTTCTGCTATGCTCTACAAAGTAGTTTTTCTCTCAGACCTTCCATTGTTGCCACAATTAAAGCTGAAAAATAATCTTTTTAGTGTGAATGCATTCTGTTTTACATTTAGAACCTAATACTAGCCAGAGACGTAGTGCGTATATATATTTAAGAGTGGAGGCTGGTGGGTAGCTTGCGACAGTAAAGAAACGCCATTTGCAATGGTGTGTAGAGGACTCTCTTTTTCATTTTTAAAGATATTGCTCAGACATGCTTTAAAGTCACCATTAACCTAAAACGGTATGCCACCTATATTAGACAGGGGCCCGTCACATACACTGTACAGCAGCAATTTCTTTCATGTTTAAAATATGGTGCCCTCCACTTGAGTCAAAGTGTCCTTGGAGGAAATTGAATGAGTTTCATTTTTTTTTTTTTTTTTTTCAGTACTTCCCAGAGGAACTTGTGGTGTGAAATGACAGGTTTACAGGTCGCTGCACTACTAAGAGCCCTGTATATTTAAAAAGGGCCACCATTCATCAGCCTTTGGGGAGGAGAGGGAAGTTGACAATCGTCACCTTCTCATTCACTTCACTCTCACAAATTCACACCTTTAAATCCACACCCAAACCCACCCTTATACCCACAAACTCACACACCTACCCACAAATAAACTTACTAACACACTTACCCACATCCAAACCCACCCCCACACCCACACTTACACTTTTAGCCTACTCACGCATCCCACACAAACCAAATACTCTTACGTATGGAGATAGTTTTTCCCTAATATCATGATCTCTCCCATATTCAGTAATGAAGATTTGTTGTATTTGACAATAAGGAGATCTTAAAAAAAAAAAAGTGATATTTTAAACCTGTGCGATAGTGTTATTTGCTTATTAGGAATGAAGGGGGGATAGACCAATAAACTTATGGTCAGTTTCCTGTCGTGGGTAAGTTGGGCTTTAGCTGGCAGGACAAAGAAAATGGAAAGTACTGAATGATCCGATTTTTCTTGTTAAAATCAAACTCTAGTTATGAAAGGGAGTTGAATCAAAGTCCACGTCGTGGGTATGGTGGTGGCGGTGTACACGGGCAGGTGTACTCGAGCTGCGTGTCGTGTCCGGGTCAAAACATCAAATGACTGGATATTTTAATGTCCATCATTTTCCTACCCAACAATAGCCACGCCGTCCTTGACCTTCCACCTCTTAACATGGCGGAAAATAGCCTGTGTGGCAGGTTAAATGGCTCATTATTTACCAGACAATTGGGTCTTTGTATCTCCTTTGTTATGGAAGCGGCGGAATACAGTAGGACGTCCCGCCAATTATGAAAATTTGCATGCTCAAAGAAGCACACATTCCCGCCCTCATTAAGCGTACTGGCAATGCAGGGCAGATACATGCAGGGAGATAAGATCTCACTTACGCCTGATACTGAACTCTCCTCACGTGGAAGAAGATAATACCATGCTGGGATGACAAGCTGAAAGACGAATGAAGAGACAGAAATAGCTATAAGTGGAGATTCAAGTGACCAAAGTGCATTAGTGTTACAAACGGTGCTACCATACTTGTAACTTCATCTGGTGTGAAAGATCCAGACATAGCAGAGAGAGAAAGAGAGAGAGAGAGAGAGAGAGAGAGAGAGAGAGAGAGAGAGAGAGAGAGAGAGAGAGAGAGAGAGAGAGAGAGAGATTAGGTTTCAATAATTCATGTTGAATGCCTCGTCACGTATGTAATGACGCAAATCGGTACTTTTGTTCGCATATGCACATGTCAAACCATAATGGTGTGAAGAACAGATACAAATAACCAGCCAGACGACATTAGGATGTGTTGATTTACAAGGCCAAAAATATTCCAAAGGATGATTTACACCACCACTACGCCAATATTGGGATTTCTGTTTGGATATTTTGGACCGTCTTGGACCTTCTTGTGGCATAAAACTAGATATTAATGTATTCAAAGTGCCATAAACATCTTTAATGTAGTTAATATACTTGTTCACGGACCGGTTATGCTGGTGGACTCAGTTTGCTGCCCCATTGTCCCTGTTCATCCAGCACTGGAATTGGCGGTCTGGGTGCAACATGATTACCGCAGGTCGTCTTTATCAGTCTGATAGGTAAACTGTCTTACTGCAGTCGATAGGCATTAATCAAAGCCCAGTTCTTCTCCGTACACATATCAGCTGGAAGCATTTCGAGCGACAACGTTTTGTAAAATCTAAAGACATGTATGAAACTAAAATGAATTTTAATTTCTGTCAGTAACTCGGTCTCCACTCGTAAGGTTGTTGTCAGAATAAGATCAGATAAAGTGATGATGTTAAACACGGCAGTAATAAGGAAAGAGAATACTTAAAACTTGGTACACGAGACAGTCGATGGCATTCGTTAGTAATACGAAGCAGCTGGAGGAGAAACGTGAACAAACCCTCAGGCAGAACTACTTTCCCTCTTTACCTACTAGATGCAAATCTAAAATTAGCCTAATCATAAACTAGGTATACAGTTACTCGTCAGCTTCCCCCAAACCTAGCAAGTCATCTTACCTGGCTCCTCTCTTACCATCACACACTCTCACCACCACACACTACCACACTACCAAGCCACCACTACCACAGTAACCACACCACCACATATTTCCACACACTACACCCTTCCTCACCCCCACTACCACACCACTATCCTCTCTCATCAGTATATCTTGCCTTATCAGTATCTTCCCCTCTCCATCAGTACTTCATTCAGCATCTTATGAGACAGTATTTATGCGCCTCCTCGATTAATTCTTGCCGCTGCACTCCTTAACTACAGTTAGGTTTTCTTTATTCTTGTTCCAGTAAGACAACTTCGTGTAACTTAAGAAAGGCCGCTCGCAGTCAGTCTCCGGTAACAGTTTCATGACGTTATGCCATCACCAAGCAATTTTTAAAAGCTCAGAGTCGCATTTTGAACTTAAGAAATTGATAGAGCCTTGATTAACCCGTATAGTGCCTGGTAACTTGTCCCAAGGAAAAAGCCTTGTGACAGTACAAAGCACTCAGCACTAAGAGAGGGCAACACTCGCACCCTACGTTTGGTCTAAGGGCTGAACATTTGATTTTGTCCTGTTGGACTGACCGTCGACTAATTGTTCATAAAATTGGATTACTTCATTCCTGCCTGATCTTCAGTCCATCCACCAAGTATGGTCTAAATCGTGTCGAAACTACATGGGATGACCTTGTTCTATTACCGTGAACCTCTTGTTAGCAAAATAACATCTCTTCATCCTTAGCAGATCTTAAACCCTTCCACGATATTTAGTTTATATAGAATAAAGACTGAGTTAGATGACCAAGTATTTCACCTTGCCCTGTGACCTTGGTTTTTGACCAATATTTCTAAATGTACAATTAGTTCATTCTTGCAATACTCTGATTTTTTTTAAAACAAGTTTGGTCTAAATCGGAAAAAATCTATGAACGACCTAGCTATGCGACCTGGAAATTTGACTTATTGTAATAAAACACAACAGGTCATGCCTACGCGATCCCAGTCCATTTCACCAAGTTTGGTCTTAATCAGATAAAAACTGTTCAACTCGACCTCGGCATTTCACCTTATCCTTTGGCCGATTGTGCTTAAAATTAATACAGTTCCTTGGCTGGCCTTAATCCGTTCAAAGTTTGATAGATCTAGAAAAAAAAAAATGTTAGACATTTTGCACACACAAATACACAGCCGGGTCGAACTTTGATCTTGCCCTGCGTTCTTGATCTTAGGCTGATTGTTCTAATAATCAAATTCATTTATTAAGGCCTTACTCTGAACCGTACCACTAACATTGGTTTGGATCAGACTGACACTGTTTAAGCTAAACTCGTCGTTTGACCCTTACCTCTGACCTATTGTTCTCAAAAGCAATAGGTAATCCCTTAGTGGATACAATACTAAAATATTTCCTTAAGTTTCATAATATCAGGATACTTATTGACAGAGTTAGAGAAAGAACAGAGAAATTAGTTGGAGGAGAACAGGGAGGCTTTAGGAAGGGAAGAGGTTGTGTAGATCAGATATTCATTCTCAGATCTTTAGTGGAAAAGTTTCTAGAGAAGGGAAAGAAGTTGTATGCGGCTTTCATGGATTTGGAGAAAGCATATGACAGGGTGGATAGACAAGGATTGTGGAAAGTGTTAAGAATATATGGAGTAGATGGGAAGATGTTGAATGCTGTGGAGAGTATGTACGATGGTGCGAAGGCTGCAGTGCGTGTGGATGGTGAACTAAGTGAATTTTTCTCTTTGAAAGTTGGGTTGAAACAGGGATGTGTCATGTCTCCATGGTTGTTCAATCTGTACATGGATGGGGTAATAAAAGAGGTACAAGGTAGGGTAGTGGATGT
Source organism: Coenobita brevimanus (assembly GCF_032717465.1). Lineage (NCBI taxonomy): Eukaryota > Metazoa > Arthropoda > Malacostraca > Decapoda > Coenobitidae > Coenobita > Coenobita brevimanus. Next base: position 36,560,445 of record NC_137033.1, on the reverse strand, counting down.
TGGAGTGGCCCCCGTGAGAGAGGATAGTGTTTGGAAACTCCCTGTACTGTTGTTTGCAGATGATACTGTGTTGTTGAGTGAAGACGAAGGGGAGATGCAAGGCTTGGTGGATGAGTTTGAGAGAGTGTGTAAGAAACGGAATCTAAAGGTGAATGTAGGGAAGAGTAAAGTGATGGTCTTTGAGAGAGGTGAAGTCAGTGAATGTACAGCGAGGTTGGATGGTGAGGAATTGGAAAATGTGAGTACGTTTAAGTACTTGGGTAGTGTGATGAGTAAGGATGGAGGTTTGGAGGGTGAAGTGCTTGAAAGAGTACAGCAGGGAAGAAAGGTTGCTGGTTCTTTGAAAGCAGTGATAAGAAACATGGAAGTGAGCATGGAAGTGAAAAAGTTACTACATGACAGTGTTGTGATACCAACTCTAACGTACGGAAGTGAAGCTTGGACGTTGTTGGAAGGACACAAGTCAAGAGTGAGAGCAGTGGAAATGAGTTATTTAAGAGGAGCCTGTGGAGTCACATGGAGAGACAGGCTGACGAATGAGGATGTGAAGGAGCGTTGTGGTGTTGATGTGGATGTGATAGGAAGCGTTATGAGGAACACACTGAGGTGGTTTGGCCATGTGGAGAGGATGGAGGGTGAAAGACTGACGAAGAGAGTGTATGTGAGTGAGGTGGAGGGGGAAAGAGGGAGGGGGAGGCCGAGGATGAGATGGATGGATGAGGTGGAAAGGTATATGAGAGAGGGGGGTGTGAGTTGGGAGCAGGGGAGTGAAATGGCGGGGGACAGGGCGACTTGGAGGCGATTTGTTTGTGGCCACCCCAAACGGGATTGAGGCGTCTGGCAATAGATAGATAGATAGATAGATAGAACAAAACACACACACACACACACACACACACAGTAATAGTAAAATGTAATGAAAATGTGAAAGACGTATAGAATGTGAAGAAAAATGACAAATGAATGATTTTTAAATATAATTATATAAATTTGCCTATGCGTTTAAATCATAAGAAACGAGAGGATAATAAAAAAAAAAAACTGGAGGGCCCAATCGAATTAAAAACGCTTCGCACTTTATCGGCGTTCGAAATCGAAATGAATATATGTCTGTACTGAAATAGCTGTTTTAGTGTATGATGGTTTTCTGCCCGCCTTTAGTGGTTAGCTGTCTGTGTGTGAACTATAAATTCATGTTCAAGCTCTTATTAAAAAAAAAAAAACATGAATGTATCTCGTGACACCTGGCCCAGGTACCATTAATTTTCAGGTCAACTGGCATTGAAATAAACACGTAAGACCGTGACAACTAACGTTGGTAAGAAGAACGGAAACAAAGAAGCGCGCGCGCGCACGCGCACACACACACACACACACACACACACACACACACACACACACACACACACACACACACACACACACATTCTCCCATCGAGGTGTACAGAGGGCACCTTTACTTTCGCCTTTTTGCTTTATCTTTCTTCTGTATAGTCCTCGTCCCCCTCTCCCGTGGTCTTCAGTTCCGCTTGTCTCACTTTATCTTTACTCGCTCAACTTTGGATTTCTTTCACATGCACAGAAACTTGCTCACTCGCCCCTTCAATCACACCGAATCAACTTCCTTTTCATCCCTTCAGTCTCGGTTGTCAATATATCTATTTTCCTCTTCCTTGCCTAAGACGCTTTTATTATGCACAAGGAAACGTTCTAAGGACTAAGTTTTAAATATCCTTTTTTTTTTTTTGTTACATTTCTTCCTCTTGTGTTTGTGCCTTTTCCTCGTCTATTTTTTCCTCTTCCGTTATACCCAGTCGTGACTTTCCGATTCTCCCTCTTCCGCAACTTTTATTTTTCGGTCTCTTTCCCTTTTCTTACGTCTACAGCATTCACCTTAATCCTTTCCATCATTATTGTTACATTGTTTATCCGTAACATGGATTCATATTTCAACTGTGTATCGTTTCTCCACTACTGGCGTGATCCCATCTGTAGCTTATTCCTATCTGCGTTCACTTGTATTACCAGAGCACTTTTCGGTGCATTTCTCCCTCCATGCGTGTTCTCTCATTTTCCTCTATCACTTCCCCTCACTTTTCTCCTTCCCTACACATCTCTCGTGCCCTCCAAGCCAGTCTCCTTTGCTCCTAGCATCTCCTCTCTACTTGATTTTATTTATTTATTTATTTATTTATTTATTTTTTCTCTACCTCAATAGTCTTTTGTTTACACAAAACTATGGCTTTATTGCAAAGACACTATAGGTTAAAGATAATAAGATGTGACGCTCTCTCTCTCTCTCTCTAAATATACACAGATAGCTACAGATACAGATATATATGGATATGAATATAGATAGATATAGATACAGATATATATGTATATGAATATAGATAGATAGATAGATGTAAAAGAACAAATGGATATCTCTGAAATTCGGTTTATATATTTATGTACTTTCTAATGTACCCAACGTTGGATATGAAATACAGGGTCAATTACGGTGGCTTAGTAGGTCTTATATGGTAACAGATGGCGCAGCAACTTCACATGTCATCACATGGATTTTAATAACCTCAGATCTCATTCAAGACTCGTGTGGGCGTAATAGCAGAGGTGTTTTTGAGACATGTCAATGGCAAATATAGACAGTTCTTAAGACTGTAATAACGAATTTTATTGCCAAACCATTCCCTACCCTAACCTGAGAAGGACGTGTTTGGGGAAGAGGAATGTGTAATGCAAGACAGGCGAGATACAGTTCCATTCGCTGGGATAGATATATTGTAACTGAAGAAGAGATAATTGGAGGGAGGAATGCGTGAGAGAGGTAAAGTGAGGGAGGGAAGAATGGGAGGTTACAGGAAAAGACGTAGAATGAAACAAAGGTGAAGAGGACAGGTAGAAGGAAGGAGAGGTAAGAACGCTGCAGGAGAGCAGAAAGAGATGAAAAACTGAGGGAGAGATGATAGGGATAAGTAGGAAGAGAGAAGGGTAAGGGAGGAGAGGTAGAAAGAGGAAAAGGGAAAAATCTGGGGAGGAGAGGTAGGAAGGAGGGATAAAGAGAAGGAGGCTTGTGGAATGAAAGTTCAAGAAAGGGATTCATGTAAAAGGAGAAATAAAGAGAGGAAAACATGAGCAAGGAGTAGTAACTAGACGAAGGGAGCAAAAACAAAAGAAGCTGGCAATACGATGGTGCCATATTTTAAAGGTGTTAACTCGCACACCAATTTATTCAGCTTAGAAGTATAGAAACAAATGAGAAGAGGGTATATTTATATATATATATATATATATATATCTATATATATATATATATATATATATATATATATATATATATATGTATGTATATACGATATAATATAGATCTATATCTAATATAATATAGCAGTAGCCGTGTGTGTGTGTGTGTGTGTGTGTGTGTGTGTTTTGGGCAGCCGGAACTACACATTGAAATCGCACCAAAAATTGGCACAAAAATCGTACAAATTCACTGATGTGAAAAAACTTGGTCCCATCACGATTGAAAACTTTTACTATATTTAATGAGCGATCACATTTTGACCAAAAAACGCCACTCCCGGCGCCCGGCATAGGATCTCCGGAGAATATTTTGCTCACAGGTTCAACTAAAGTATTTCGGACTTACATTCGGACAACTTGGGTTCCATTCCCGAAGCTGCAAATACACGATCAATTGGTTAGCTGCAAAAAATCCAAGTGACAGCGTTGCGCTAGAACAGCACATAACCGGACCATCGTGGGGCCTTCAATGTCGCCTTGACGGCCGATAGTGACAACGTTAGACTAGAACACCATATAAATGCGAGAGCCCTCTGCAGGAGCAAGTGTGAGGGGCCCGAAGGGCCCACGAGCACTTGTCTATATCTATATCAATTTCTGTCTATCTATCTATCTATCTATCTATCTATATATATATATACTATCTATCTATCTATCTATCTATATAGATAGATAGATAGATAGATGGCGGGGGGGACACAACCTGGCCGCACTATGGGGTGGTACTACTACTCTGCGGCCAGGTTGTGTTAGGAAGAATACTGCCACCGTATTCCCTGCGTGTCGTAAAAGGCGACTAAAAGGGGCGGGGTGAGGGGACTAGGGACCCCCTCCTCTGTTTTTTAGTTCCTAAAAAGAGACAGGCCAGAGAAAGGGATGGGGGATGGAGTTATCCCCGTACCCTGAAGACTGGGTCTATGAATGTGCGTGGATGTAGTACGACTGAGGCTAAAAGGGAGGAGATTGGGAGAATGTTTGTGAGAAGAAAGTTGGATGTGTTAGCTTTAAGTGAAACGAAGATGAAAGGGAAGGGGGAATCTATGTTTGGAAGTGTGAATGGAAGATTGTCAGGTGTTGATAGAGGAAGGGCAAGAGAAGGTGTGGCCTTGTTAGTGAGTCCGGAAGTACAGCAATGTGTGACTGAATGGAAGGAGGTGTCATCGAGACTGATGTGGGTGAAAGCGAAATTTGAACGTGAGTTGTGGGTGTCTGTGAGTGCATATGGGCCTGGTAGTGAAAGGGATGAACAAGAGAGGGAGTCTTTCTGGAATGATGTTGATGAGTGTCTGCAGAGTTTTGGAGCGAATGTGAATGTGGTAATGATGGGAGATCTGAATGCTAGAGTGGGAAATGTAGCAGTTGAAGGCGTAGTTGGTATGCATGATGTGCCTGGAAGAAATGAAAATGGGGAACGAATGATAGCGATGTGTGTTGAGCGAGAGATGGTGATTGGGAATACGCTGTTTGAGAAGAAAGATATTTATAAGTATACATGGGTGAGACAGGAGGGTGGAAGGGTTGTTGATAGAGCCTTGATGGACTATGTGGTTGTGTCTAGGAATGTAATAGGAAGATTGTTGGATGTGAGAGTTCTGAGAGGGGAGGGTGGAGGTATGTCTGACCACTACCTGGTGGAGGGAAAGTTAAGAGTAGGTAAGAGATGGGTGAGAGCTAGGAGGGTTAGGTGTGGCAGGGAGGTTTTGAAAGTGAGTGAGTTGGATAAAAGAGAGAAAAAGATAGAGTATCAGGAGAAATTGAAAGATGAGTGGAACGCAGTGAAAGATCGGGAAAATGGCAGCGTGGAGGAGGAATGGCAGTTGTTTAAGAGTGCTGTGGTAGGGCATGCAGAAGAGGTGTTTGGTGTGAGACGTGTGGGTGGTGGTGTATGAAAAGGAAGTGAATGGTGGTGCGAGGAAGTAAGTATGGCTGTGGCTGAGAAGAGACGTGCATATGAAGTGTGGCTGCAGAGGAAGGATGAGATGTCATATGAAAGGTATAAGGAACAGAGGAATAGAACGAGAAGGGCTGTGCGTGATGCTAAAGTGGCAGCAGATGAGAGGTGGGGTAGGCGGCTGACAGAGAATTTTCAACAGAATAAGAAAATGTTTTGGAAGGAGTTGAAAAAGGTGCGAAAGGGAGAGTCTGGGAAGGAAGAACAAGTAAAAGCAGAGGATGGAAGGATGTTAATTGAGATGGATGCAGTAAGGAAGAGATGGGCAGAGTATTTTGAAAGATTGTTAAATGTAGAGGAGGAAAGGGTGGCTGAGATTGTGGCGGATGGAAGAGTGCAAGGAATAAATGTGTTGGGAGAGTTGAATGATTCTTTGATCACGAAGGAGGAAGTGGAGAAGGCAGTAAAGGAGATGAAAACAGGGAAAGCTGCAGGTATGGATGGGTGTGCTGTGGAATGCCTGAAGGGTGGTGGAGTGACTATTGTTGACTGGTTAGTAAGATTGTTGAATGTGTGCTTTGAGAAAGGTATGGTGCCAGTTGACTGGGCAAGTGCTTGTGTGGTCCCGTTGTATAAAGGCAAGGGTGATAAGTATGAATGTACTAGCTTTAGGGGTATAAGTCTGTTGAGTGTTGTAGGTAAGGTGTATGGTAGAGTGTTTATTATGAGAGTTAGAGAGGGTACAGAGGGAGTGATTAGTGATGAGCAATGTGGCTTTAGGAGAGGGAGGGGATGCGTTGATCAGGTGTTTGCTGTGAGACAAGTGTGTGAAATGTATTTAGCGAAAGGCAAGGATGTGTTTTGGGCATTTATGGATTTAGAGAAAGCGTATGATAGAATTGATAGGGAGGCTTTGTGGACTGTTTTAAGATTGTATGGACTTGATGGTAGGTTACTAAAAGGGGTGAAAAGTTTTTATGTAAATAGTAAAGCGTGTGTAAGAGTGGGAAATGCTGTGAGTGATTGGTTTCCCGTGAGAGTGGGGCTGCGACAAGGATGTGTGATGTCGCCTTGGTTGTTTAATATTTACATGGACGGTGTTGTAAGGGAGGTGAATGCAACAGTTTTAGGTGGTCTGAGTCTGGTAAATGTTGATGGAGGAGAGTGGAATCTGAAGCAGCTGCTGTTTGCAGATGATACTGCACTGGTGACTGATTCAGAGGAGAGATTGAGACAGTTGGCAGAGGAGTTTGGAAGGGTGTGTGAAAGGAGGAAATTGAAAGTAAATGAGAATAAGAGTAAAGTGATGAAGTGTACGAGGTTGATAGATGGTAGGGGGATGAATATAGTTTTGAATGGCGAGTTGCTTGAGGAGGTAGATTGTTTTAAATATCTAGGGTCACATGTTGCTGTGGATGGAAGAATAGATGCAGAGGTGAAGTTTAGAATAAATGAAGTAGGAAAGGTGCTGGGAGGAATGAAAAAAGTGTTTAAATGTCGTTCGCTTAGAATGGATGTAAAGAGAAGGCTGTATGAGGGTGTTGTGGTACCGACTGCATTATATGGGGCTGAAACATGGAATATGGGTGTAGCAGAGAGGAAAAGTTTGAATGTAATGGAGATGAGGTGTCTGAGGAGTATGTGTGGAGTGACGCGTATGGATCGGGTGCAAAATGATGAAGTGCAAAGGAGAACTGGAGTTGTTCGGGAGATGGCTGGTAGAGTTGAGCAGAGGGTGTTGCGATGGTTTGGGCATATGGAGAGAATGGATAATGAGTGATTGGTGATGTGAGAGGTGTAAGGCTGCGAGGAAGACCACGAATAGGATGGATGGACAGTGTGAAGAGAGCGCTGGATGCGAGAGGGATGTCTGTTGAGGAAGGAAGAGTGGCTGTGTGTGACAGAAGTAAATGGAGAGAAAATGTGAATGAATAAGTGATGACGCAGCCCTGAGGGAATATTCTCCCGCATTTGGTCTGATCAGCTAGTCAGGTCAGGTGCGGGTAAGGGGATGGGTCTGTTATGATGTGGCAGGAGTAAACCAGTTCTGCTGTCGGGCCCTGCTGCAGATGTCACTGATTGCATTGCGCAGTTGACCCTTGTGCGGTATGGTGCGGTGAGGATCTGTCCGTTCTCCCCTTTGGGGCTAAGATGCGAATGAATGTGTTTGAATGGATGAGTAAATGGAGAGTGTGTCGTCCTGTCTCGGCTACCTCCCTTTCCTTGGGGGAAGCAGCCTAGGTATATATATATATATATATATATATATATATATATATATATGTGATAGATATGGAAGACTTCAGCTACTGACTTCGTGCGTGGAAATCGCAGTCTCAGTATGAATAATTTGCCCTTTCCTTTGGTCTTGTCTTTGAAGGATGGTACAATAAAAGGCAAAAAAACAAAAAATGGGGGGGATGGGGGATAGAAAAAAAAGGAGAACAGTACAGAGGAAGAAAAGAGAGAGAGGAAGAAGGAAAATGGTCTAAGGAAAATAGAAGGAAGACAGAAAAATTAAAGAGGGAAGTCATTGAAGGATGGTAAGAAATACTTTAATGAAAAAGAAAGGAAAAACGATGCAAAAACGACCACAGAGTTATGTGAACAGAGTTTAAGAATTGATATTCCTATCTTTGTTCTCACATGAGCAGGGTGTTACAGTAATAACACGAAAGAGAAAAAAAGAAAGACGAGGGAAAGTGGGAGTAAATTCTGCAAGAGGGAGAAAAAGAACTCAAGAAAGAATAGAAGAAAAAGATAGGAGAAAGTATAGGGTAACATGAGAATAGTTTTAATACTGATTCCTATTAGGTGTCTCTTCCTTTGGTTCTATCTGGAAGGGATCTAGAGGGTACTGACATTCAACTCACATAATATTCTAAACCCATCCCACCCCTTCCAAGTTTTCTTTCGGTCCATGAAATTTATAATTCCCAGTAATTTTATACGGCCGGTTTCTATCCTTGTCAAGAAAGGAAATTTAGCCAAAAAAAATATAGATCACTACCATTCATGTCGTCTACCTTATGCGAGAGAAACTTAATCTGAGCAAAATCATCTGGCAGTTGCAAGAGGATAATAGACAAACTGCCGTCACAGTGAGTGGATTTATCCCCTTCATCCCACGAGCTTCATCACCCTTGGTTAATCAGATCATAACATTAAGGAAATCATCGCTGTAAAGCATAGTTTTACTTTTCTCAGTGACTCTAAATGTTCTACCTTGCATGCTGTGCCACCATTCGGCACTTTAATACAGTTACCCCTTGACGATTTTATTCAGCTGAAGAATTGTCTCTCCCTTTAAAACTATCAAAAATAATCTTCATTAACTCCATTATTGCCTTACATCTTGCACTGTGCAGACAATAATTGTTTGGTAGGCGAGCCTAAATAAAGCGAATGGTGCCATGCACAACAAACCTCGCCCGAACACTCAGCGTCAAAGGTCATGGTGCCTAATGAAAATCCATATGAGACTCCTCTATCTTGATAACAGTAAATATCTATCTTCCATCAGTTTCGAATTATAGCCCCCTGAATATCCGTGACCTTGAGTTTCATTTTTCAAGATCAGTTAAAGTCAGTGGTCATGGTACCAATTAAAAGGCCATATGGGACTTCCTGTGTATTTATAATAATAAACATCTATCTGCAACCAGTTTCGAGTTATAGCTCCCTGAATATTCGTGACCTTGAGGTTGACATTTCAAGTTCACTCATGGTCAATGGTCTTGGTGCCAAATGAAAGCCCATTTGGGAATTCCTGTATGTTGATAATAGTAAATATCTCTATCTTCAACCGGTTTCAAGTTACAGCTCTTTGAAAATCCGAGACCTTGATTTAGACCATTCATATTCATTCGATTACCTCCAAAATTTTGTCACTTCCTTTTGGAACCAGTGCCCACATATCTTGAAGGTTTCATTGAATTTCATTCAGCCGTTTTACCATAATATTGCTAATAACGAAACAAAGAAACGACCAAAAACAATACCTCTCCGGACCCCGTCTCGGACCTGGTAAAAATCGTACCGAAGAGAATAAGTAGCTTTGGAAAAAATCATAGGATAAACGGGTTAAATGATGTGTTGGCCTGCATCATATCCACTGTACGATTGCTCTCTCTCCCTCTCTCTCTCTCTCTCCATTACTCGATGACGTACTTTCAAAATTTTCTTGTTGCAGCTACGTGATTTTATCGAGCAAGGCAGACTCACTGAGTAGGAGTGGTTAGATTTAGCGTTCACTCACCTCCTTGCAATAAGGTTCTCTCTAAACCTAAATAATTATGGTTCAGTCGTTTGGCAGGAGGAAAGATAAAAAAAAAAAAAAAGACGTCGCTGGATTCAGATGAATTATAACACACAGGCAAGTTTACGATCCTACATTCCTAGCTCCGCTTGGGTGAGTCGTTGTCACACTGGTTAGCACATCCAGCTCGCAACTGGAAAAACTAGACTTCGATTCTTGGGTCTGTTAGACTACGGAGTGCAGCTAGCTTATCTCATGTCCCTATTCATTCAGAAGTATAATTAGGGACCTGTATATAATACTGATTGTTATGAGTCGTTTCGGGCAAAGTCCGGGACCTGCCAAAAACTCATAACATTACTGAGGCTAGTGTAACTTAACCTTTCAGCCCGATGACGTATTGTCTGCTTTATTTTTTATCTTTAGACGACTTTCTTTAGCTTTGAAGAGACTTTCTGAACTGGAGAAGATAGATACAACCTTCATAAATGCCTTCAATACAAAGGATATTTCCTAAGTTGAATAAAATGGCCAAGTGGCACCAAGAATAGAATGCGACATTACGTCATCGAACTGTAGGATTTAATGGCATAAAAATTTCGCCTTCCTCTTCCCAGTTTCTGTATCACTAGGTCATTCAGTATTTGCCAGTTCTCTACCACTGATGTTTTCATTCGCTTGTTCTGGTGACGCCCTTCTTTATCTTCTTGATGCCAGAGATAGGAAATATGAATCAGAGTAGGAGAGACTTCGTATAGTAAATGGGATAAAGTAGCCTTTATTGAGCGCATTCAGTTTAAACAATATCTTACTATCCATCTATCTATATGTTTATCCATCCGACCATCCATCCATCTACCTACATATGTCTGTGTATCTGTCTCTCTAGACACCATCAACTCGACGGGGATGGTCACAAACAAATCCCTCCAGGTCACCTACCCTCCGCCATCAGTCTCCCCCCCTCCCTTTCGCTGTATCCCTCCACTTCATCCTCGGTCTCCCCTCACCCTCGCCTCCGGACACAACTGTTCCCCCAGATATACTCTCACACTTTATCTTTGCTGCGATTAGTTAAGGTTTATTACATATATAAACCCAAACAGGGAGGAATGACTGGTTCTTTAGTCTTAACCCCTTCAGTACGGTGGAGTTTTTTTGTAGTTTGTTTTTATTGTTACCAGTGTATTTGGCTTATATTTGGAGAACCTCCTAGAAGAGGAGTTAATGAATGCTATATACCTAACTGCTCATGTTTGGAAAGTCCCCTTTGAGCCATTAAAAAAAAAAAAAAAAAGTCACCGCACTGCTAGGGTTAAATTTCTCAGCAGGCCTGTCTTAGTTTCTTATGCTCCTGATGGGGCAAAACTCTTCTATATGGTCTATCCTGAAGTAATTAAAAATGCACTGTTGGTGGGCAACATGAAGTAACCACAAAACATCCAGACAGCGCTAATGCCAACGCCAATAAAATTTAATATTTACTACTGTAACTCATCTTTCTTACCTAAGTAATACTTTACAATCTCATAGTCAATTAAACAATTCTGCGGTTATTTTCTGCCCTGTTACACAATCTCAGAGAGAACATACTCCGTCAGCACCAATAAAATCATTTATTTCTGTATCAGTAACCGAATCCATCTCAAATTCGAAACACCTCTTCCTTGATCCGTTGCCCACCTATCCATCATATTTCAATTATATCCATTAATCATTTTTAAAATATCTTTTGCACAAACAAACAGACGCGGATGAATACATAATCTCCATCCAGCTTCTTTTTCGGAAAATATACTGGACGTCATTGCACTGAAAGGCACAGAGGAGATAATTTCTGACACTTCACTGTAAGAGACTAAATCGCCTGGCAGCAGCACGAATCATATATCAAAAGGTGTCATCGTGGAGAGGGGATTCAATGCAGTGCAGGTTAAATACTCTAGCCATTGCGGTCATAAGAACGTAGTTATAGACAGTTTCACAATGAATGAGTTCCTGCTCTCTCTCTCTCTCTCTCTCTCTCTCTCTCTCTCTCTCTCTCTCTCTAAAAATAGAAGACTCTGATAGAGTTAAATAAGGTCTACCTCACATGTGTGATACCGCATATCTTATTAAGTCTTTCTACCTCTCCCTCCACCCCTCTCACTATATGGAATTCATTTTTATGTTGTGCATATTACTTCCAGATTATTTTATTCAAACTTTGAGAGACGATGTTTTTCCGGAGGCATTTGTCGACAACCCTCACTAACACACTGGGTAGTTGGGTGTTCTAAACAGGCAGAATTGTCCGGTCGCAGCAAGAATCAAATACTGGCCACGTGACGACGTTCTCTAGTTAAAGTGGTTCGTGCTTCCTGAGTCGGAGATGTGTGACCGAGCATATGTAGAGATGTGGGGAAAGATGGAAGAAGGGAGCAAGGGAGGGAATGAAGGCACGAGGTAGTTGTGGTAGTGGTGGTGGTAAAGAGGAAGGTAAGGAGAGAACGAGGCCAGAAGGTATTTATGGTATGGTTGGTGTTAGTGATGTGGAGAGAGTGAAGGAGGGAATGAGGGCACGAAGGTAGTAGTGGTGATGGTAAGAGGAGAGGGAAAGAAAAATTGAGGGCAGGAGGTAGCGGTGGTGGTGAGAGGGAGTGAGGGAAGTGCTGAGAGTATGGTGGTGGTGACGGGGGGTCGAGAGAAAGTAAGTAATGGATGGAATGGGTGAAGAGAAGTGGTTGGGACGAAATATAATGATGATGGCTGATGAGGTAAGGTAGAGCCACTGTAAAGGTTGGCATTACTGGGGGGCGGTGTTGATGGTGAGATCGTACAATATTTCTAATAAAAGTTTAATCCAAGGAGGCTGGGCGCAGAAATATGGTGAGGTGTGTGAAGAGGAATGGGAAGGTGGTTGGTGAGACAGGACCGGCAGTAGGCTACATTCTGTAAAAGTATGCGTTGTTGGTGCCTCAGTATGGTCATAATGCTGGTTTATAACAAAGTCTTCTCAACGAACAACAAGAGTAGGAACAGTAACAAGAAGGCAATAACATCTTTCTATTTTCCTGACTTATTACAAGGTAAGTAATTAATACAATTAGATAATACATTTAATAACTGACATGCATAAACGGGAAGATGCTATATGCAAAATAAACTGGTAAGGAACAGAATCTGTTAGAAATTATATTAACCCACTAGCTCCCAGCGTTCCTGTGTGAGGGACTGTGCTGGAAGGGCACTAAGTGTACTGCCCTCCGTCTATCGGCTCCTAGTCGCGAGGCTCATAGGTCCCTACCCGGGGTCCCCTTCTTTATGAACTTTTGAAAATGCCCAGTTCCGTCCTATACAGAGGATACTGGGCGCAAATGGGATAAGCCAAAGAGAATAAGACCCTTTACGCCATTTGTTCCATGTGTTGTATTGTTGCAGGCTTATTGGCCTTCTTACCCTCTTCCTAAGGCATTTAGTTTGAATATTACGGCTACATATTTGCTGTTTGACAACCCTATTAGCCTGTTAGAAATTTAAACTATTTCCTTCTTGTCTCCACCAGACGATACTGTTCTTACATACATGGAGAACCAATTTTTCTTGGCACCAAGCCAAAGGAGAAAACACAACGAATACTCTTACACTCTCTGACTCAGTTATTTACGAAGGAAGACTATGTTTTGAGTTTTATAGAACGCATCTTTTCGACACCAAAATTATCATAGACAGGTAGGAACACGACAAATTTGGTTGCAAGACACACCTATATTATACCATTTCACTGAAATAATACAGAGTCCTACATATGATGGTTATGATCTAAAAATGGAACCAAACAAAAGAGGAGGGGAGAAATCACGATTAATATTGTTCTACTCTCATTATTCCATAATTTTCATGGAAACTTGAACATAATGTGACAAATATTACTTATGTTCCGATCTCTCAACACAGTTAACACATATGTGAAAAATGATAAATATATATGGAAGAAGGCAGATATGCTGTTCTCTCCATGCCCAAATCTACCAAGCAAGGTGGATAAGGGTTGGATATGGTACGTTGCAGTCGTCCAGAAAGTATTGGCTCCCGTTGTGCTGTATAGTTTAAAACATGGGGAGACAGAACTGAAAATATTGCGCTATATACCCTCGTAAATATTACATTAATTTTCATATTGTCTCTTATTAACCTATTCACAACGATGATCTGTACAATCTATTGTCACTACTTCCAGATGATTTTTTTTGTGATAAACTTTTGTTTGTTTGTTTGTTTTTTTTAACAGAAGGGGTCATCCCGTCTCTGTCTGAGATCTTTAACTGAGCAAAATTGTCTCAACAACAGTATTAGAATACATGCCACATATTCGGACCGATGGGACAAGATTGTGACATAATCCTGAAAATGCTGTTTTCCTGATGAGCTAGACACACCACAGAACCTGGGAATCTGTATACTGTTTCCTTGATTGTATTGTCCATTTGCGTGATGGTAAACTGAATATAAGGGGAACGAGAACTCTCTCTCTCTCTCTCTCTCTCTCTCTCTCTCTCTCTCTCTCTCTCTCTCTCCAATATATATATATATATATATATATATATATATATATATATATATATATATATATATATATATATATATATATATATATATATGTATATATATATATGACTCAGAGAACACACATATATGTTCGACACTCTCGTTGTCAAGCCAAATGCGGGACAACTAAATATATACGTCGAGAATTCATAAAGGATAAAGAATGATTGGGGATATATGCATAAGACCGTATAAAGACAAGTACTCTATGCCCTTTTCTAGTCTGCACGCGCAGGAGGCTGTAAAGAAAACGAAAATGTGGCAAAACATGACGAGTATGTCTCATATTCTTGCATGGAATTTTACACAGCAGGATGTGGTATTTGACGTTATTTTTGTGGGGAAAAAAAAAAAAAAAAAGAACCCAAGGCTCAAGAGTTCACTGCAAGATGTCTGGACATCTTGCACTTAAATGACAGGATATTATCGGTACTAGGAAAGACAGTATGAGGATGACTGACTGAAGAAACTGATGCGCTAAACCTACAAAAGGAAACTAAAAGTTTACAGATACATCTTTATTTCGACGCGAAATTAAACACAGGAGGATCAGTTGTAAATAAAGTTCGAAGCCGATACGCCGGGCAGAAGAAAAAGTTCTGATGGGCGTCCTTCAGTGGAGAATCCGGGTCGGCTGTTGGTGATGCATGAGTGCATAAATTTGGACCATACCGAGTCTTGCAGTGTGAAGGAACGCTGATATTTATGGACGTCTGGCAAGGAGGGAGACAGGGAGGGAGGGAAGGTAGGAGGACGAGAGGGATGAGAGAGGATGGAGTAGAGAGAAAGGAGCAGGACAACAAATACTGGATTGGCTGGCTGCTCTCTCTGCTAATCATAATGTTTATGAAATGGTATGGTGCTGGACGGATTATATGGCAGTATTTCCACCTCACCTTTGTTCTAAAGTAAGCCCACTAGGCCTTGGAACCTTCATTGAAAGAGATCCTTCCTGAGGTGAATGTGGTCACCTAGGGATAGGGAAAACAAAACAACAAGGTTCCGCAGGTGAGATGCATAAATTAATTTGTCCATTCATTTATCATTCACTTCTTCAGTCTCAGACCCAAACACGCACCCATGTTCGTTTTAGTTGTCTTGCAACACGTTAGGGAGTAAAGTCATTTTCGTCGACTTCCAGGTTAGAAGGTTGCTTGTTGTCATTAGTCAACATGAATATAACTGGGGCTCTCCCCGTATTTAACATTTTTAAACATACAAAAATAATATCTTTGAATACTGTAATTTGTGCCAGTCCCATGAACCGTACATTTTGTTTTTCCATGGCGTCGCTTTCTCAGGTAAAGTAATTATGCATAACCCTTGTCTTTCTTGTTACTCAGGCTTGGTAAACACACCGAAAGACAAGGAATGATATGCTCAAACCCGATTTCTTCGAACGTAGAGATCTCAGTGCCTCTTTTGTTGCCTGAACTCTTAGAAAATAAATGGATCCGAATAATTATGTTGTCTTATAATATGAAACAACAACAAAACATGTAAAAATTGTCACTTAAATCTGCAATTGCAAGAAAACAAGGTTTATTAAGCCGTTTGTACCGTGAAATGAACGTAATATACCGCTAAGGAATTCACCTGATGCATCAAACATGCCGAACTGAACAAAATCATAGTGCTCATTCAGAAATGCATTATATCCAGATGTTCCGATTACTCTTTTCCTTAATGTCTTATATATAACTCCTCCATGCACTTTCTCTTTGGTTCGCTGCTATTCATCACTGTTTTGTCAAGAACGATATATTAACAATAAGACTATGGAACAAAAGACTATGGAACCGCACACAACAGGTTAAACACTCACCATACTGCCACGACAGCATCATCACGAATAAATGAACTCCACACAGCTGCAGCCAAGGTAGAGAGAGTTGAGGTGGCTGATTCACACCGGAGGAACCCTGGGCCCAAAAAGTGTCTCCATTTGCGCCTAACGTCACGTCAAATCGAGTTTTGCAATTTTCACGGGTGACGTTTTATCAATTATTTATCAAATAAGTAAGTAAATTTACGCTAGGAAATTACTGATATTATCAATGAAATTTGTGATCATTTGCTGGTATTTTATACAGGTCGATATTAAGATTCTGTGTCAAGATTAACTGCGTGAAAACTAACTTTCCTACTTAAATTTGACATGCCTTCTCTCTCCTTCTCTCCCTCTCCGACCCCCATCCCCCCTCTTCTCTCTCTTCCTCTGCATAGATATATTTCCTCCTTCATTTCTTAGGCATTTCAGTTCTCTCTCTCTCTCTCTCTCTCTCTCTCTCTCTCTCTGAAGTGACGTCACGTCACCTGGACGGGCGGAAGGGTGATACTACCCCCTGAGCTCTCATCACCTTGGCTGAAACAACACCAACCATGCCGTCATACCAATATCACCAGGCCTGAATGAATCCAACAAGCCTGCACCAACACCCACCATGCCGCCATGCCAGCATCATCATGGCTAAGTTTGAAACATTGAGTGTGTGTGTGTGTGTGTGTGTGTGTGTGTGTGTGTGTTTACCACACGTGGTTCAATGCAGTTTGCGTTTTGGGAATGTGAACACTGGTGTGAGAGGTGTGTAAACATTGGAGAAGCGTAATAGATGTTATGCCCAACTACTTACTTAGTGCTGTGAATGCGAGAGAAAGGGTAAGCTAAAGGACGTGATATGCTTTGCTGTACAGCTCATCTCGACACTATTGTAAAGATACAGGGTCTCAGTATCACTCAGGGTACCTCAGATACATGCCCTAGTATTCATTAGTATTCATTTACCTTACCAGCTCACAAAAGGTGGGAAAATACCCAAGCCATTGCCTGCACCTCAGTTCAAAGGCCTGGCACTACGGAGCCTGGGGTCACCCGACACAAGCCTGGGGGCACTGGGCTGGGAGAGTGGAGAGCACTGGCACTGGCCTGGCTCGGTGCCACCTGACACGAGGCTGGGAACACCGGACTGGAAGAGCGGAAGGCACCAGCGCAGGACTAGCCTGGGGCCACCTACCAAGAGACTGGTTAATTGGGCTGAGAGAGAGGTGGGGTCCGGAACAGGACAGGCCTGGGGCCGACCAACGAGAAGATGGGGGTACCAGAGTGACAAAGCAGAGGGCACTATAGCAGGACCAGTTTGGAACCATCCAACGAGATGCTGGAAGTGACGGGACAGGGAAATGGAGGACACCAAAGCAGGAACCGCCTGGAGCCATTCAATGAGAGGCTGGGGGCACCTGGCAAGGAGAACAGAGGGCACTGAAGTAGACCCTGCCTTGGGCTCCCCGACGATAGGTTGTGGGGAGTGTTAATAAGGATAGATAGGGAGGTATGTAGGTAGTCAGGCAGATAGGTGAAAATCAGTGCCTATGACGTGGATGATAAGGAGAATCGTTGCTGCCAATATAAAGTTGTGAGGCATTGGGTAGCTCATTGTGGGATTTTATCTTGAGGTAGGTGCTGCTGTCCCCCTTGCCCCTTTGTCTATCTTGTATCAAAAGCGGAGATGAGATATAGACACTCTTGGGTTACAGGGTTTATTGTGACAGTTACAATGTGATGGGCCGATTGATGGACCATATATTGTCAGCGTGACAGCAAACCTCCTACAATATCCTATCTCCTGAGCTTCCTTCTGTCTTCTCTGGCCCTCTCTGGCTCTCTGTCATATCCGATTTCTAGGAATGTATAATGGTCAGTGGGTGTAATGTCTTGTACTTTTTTCTGTTACATGGGTTAACTCACTTTTGGCAGTTTCCCCACGTGTTTGCTGGATAATGGGATTCTCGATCGTCTGGAATATCTTTGTTATACATTCTGTGTATGCATTCTGACTAGATGATGTATACATCTCCACCTGAACTCTAGACATTGCATGTTTTGCAAGTGGTACATATTGTGCTATGAGCTATACATCAACGCCTATGCTTATTAAATGTCTATAACTTTTACATATGACATATTAATGCCTATACCAGGTCAGAGTGGAGGGCACTGGAGCAGGACTGACCCAAGGCCACTCAACAAAAGGCTTTGAGCATTGGGTCAGGAGAACGGAGGGCTCTGGAACAGAATCATTCTGGAGCCACGTGACGAGATACTGGGGACTCCGGGTCGGGAGGGCGAAGAATATCGGAACAGGAACTGTCCAAAGCCACCCGACGAAAGGCTGGGGGTGCCAGGCCCGAAGAGTCGAGGCCACTGGGGCAGGACCAACCCTGGTCTGACCATCAACAGGCTGACGGTGCTGGGCCAGGAGAGTGGAGGACACTAGAGCAGAACCAGCCTGGGGTCACCCGACGTGAGGCTGGGACGTTGGGCCAGGAGACTGGAGGGCACCAGAGCAGGGTCGATCTGGGGCCATCCGGCAAAAGGTTGGGGGTACTAGGCAAGAAGAGTTGAGGGAACAGGAGCTGGACGGACTTGAGGCCACCTGACAAGAGGCTTGGGACACTGGGCTGGGAGAGCAGAGGGCACTGGAACAGGACTGGCCTGGGGCTACCTGACGAGCGGATGGGGACGCCAGGCCGGAAGAGTGGTGGGCACCGAAGCAGGACTAATCCAGGGCCATCCAAGGAGAGGCTAGGAACACTCGACCGGGAGAATGGTGGACACCAGAGCAAGACAGGCCATGGGACACCCAGTGAGAGGCTGGGACGGCCATGCCTCGAGAGCGGTAATCATCGGAACAGGATCGGCCTGGGGTCGCTTCTTGAGAGGTTGGGTGTGCGGGGGACATTGGAGGAGGACTAGCCTGGGGCCAACTTTGGTAGTGGTGGAGTTAATGAATCATAGATTCATGTCCTCCAGCTTAAAGTAATCTTTTAAGCTTTGGATATAACGTATGTCTGAAGTAATAATATAAATTTATGTCATCAGAATGAACTTGTTAGCTATCAGGAATGGACAAACTATCATGAGTTTTCCAGATGACGGTAAAGCTGCATGGAGCCTCGAACCTGTGCCTTGGATTCGAGCAGCACATGATTTCCAAATACATTCTAGTTAAGGATTGGCGTACACCAAAAATTACCAGAGATTATACTTGCCCTTTGGTTTCGGAACACGTCTTAGAAATCGCACAATTTTAATTGTACAAAATTATGCAACAACGTATTTGTAATTATATACCAAAACACATTTTAAGTAAAAAACAAATAAACAAAGTGATAATATTATTTTACTTGGCGAGTAGACTATTTTCTATAACAAACCTGTCACTTTGCCTTTTGGATCAAGGTGGCATGCAGTGCTTCATAGTCATCGCGAACATGTAACACCAACACATTAAAATTTTTATAAATTTCAGCATGTGAAAACTATAGGTTACTGTATATTTCTACAATCTGTCACGGCTATGGTAACTTATTAAAGGAAGAAACTTTACATAACAGAAACAAGAGATTATAGGCAAGTTATGTAAATAATGAAGGGGGAGGTGGAGCTTGTGTTCAGACTCCTGATCCTTAGTCTAAATCCCTTCCTCATTCCGATGAGGTATGTGACCTGCGTTGCAATCTGTGCCACATGAACATCGTTAGATTGCTGCAGAATTTTCGTAAGCTGTTGCTAATAAGACAATAATTTCATCCCATCTGCATATAAATGAGTAACATCTTCAGATTATATTCAA